>NW_025334503.1:0-49534 GCF_014858855.1 Bufo gargarizans | reverse complement strand
ACATCATCCTGCTCCACCAGTACACTGCATCACCTTTCCTGGTCCACCAGTACACTGCATCACCTCATCCTGCCCACCAGTACACTGCATCACCTCATCCTGCTCCACCACTACACTGCATCACCTCTTCCTGGTCAACAGTACACTGATCACCTCATCCTGCTCCACAGTACACTGCACCTCATCCTGCTCCACCAGTACACTGCATCACCTCATCCTGCTCCACCAGTACAACTGCATCACCTCATGCTGCTCCACCAGTACACTGCATCACCTCATCCTGCTCCACCAGTTCACTGCATCACCTCATCCTGCTCCACCAGTACTACATCACCTCATCCTGCTCCACCAGTACACTGCATCACCTCTTCCTGCTCCACCAGTTACACTGCATCATCTCATCCTCCTCCACCAGTACACTGCATCACCTCTTCCTGCTCCACCACTACACTGCATCACCTCATCCGGGTCCAACAGTACACTGCATCACCTCATCCTGTTCCACCAGTACACTGCATCACTCATCCTGCTCCACCAGTTCACTGCATCACCTAATGCTGCTCCACCAGTACACTGCATCACCTCATCCTGCTCCACCAGTTCACTGCATCACCTCATCCTGCTCCACCAGTACACTGCATCACCTCATCCTGCTCCACCAGTACACTGCATCACCTCTTCCTGCTCCACCAGTACACTGCATCATCTCATCCTCCTCCACCAGTAACACTGCATCACCTTCTTCCTGCTCCACCACTACCACTGCATCACCTCATCCTGGTCCAACAGTACACTGCATCACCTCATCCTGCTCCACCAGTACACTGCATCATCTCATCCTCTCCACCAGTACACTGCGTCACCTCTTCTGCTCCACCAGTACACTGCATCGCCTCATCCTGCTCCACCAGTACACTGCATCACCTCATCCCTGCTCCACCAGTTCACTGCATCACCCTCATCCTGCTCCACCAGTACACTGCATCACCTCTTCCTGCTCCACCAGTACACTGCATCATCTCATCCTCCTCCACCAGTACACTGCATCACCTCTTCCTGCTCCACCACTACACGGCATCACCTCATCCTGGTCCAACAGTACACTGCATCACCTCATCCTGTTCCACCAGTACACTGCATCACCTCATCCTGCTCCACCAGTTCACTGCATCACCTCATGCTGCTCCACCAGTACACTGCATCACCTCATCCTGCTCCACCAGTACACTGCATCACCTCATCCTGCTCTACCAGTACACTGCATCACCTCATACCTGCTCCACCAGTACACTGCATCACCTCTTCCTGCTCCACCAGTACACTGCATCATCTCATCCCCTCCACCAGTACACTGCATCACCTCTTCCTGCTCCACCACTACACTGCATCACCTCATCCTGGTCCAACAGTACACTGCATCACCTCATCCTGCTCCACAAGTACACTGCATCATCTCATCCTCCTCCACCAGTACACTGCGTCACCTCTTCCTGCTCCACCAGTACACTGCATCGCCTCATCCTGCTCCACCAGTACACTGCATCACCTCATCCTGCTCCACCAGTTCACTGCATCACCTCATCCTGTTCTACCAGTACACTGCATCACCTCTTCCTGCTCCACCAGTACACTGCATCACCTCATCCTGCTCCACCAGTACACTGCATCACCTCTTCCTGCTCCACCACTACACTGCATCATCTCATCCTGGTCCAACAGTACACTACATCACCTCATCCTGCTCCACCAGTACACTGCACCCACCTCATCCTGCTCCACCAGTTCACTGCATCACCTCATGCTGCTCCACCAGTACATTGCATCACCTCATCCTGCTCCACCAGTTCACTGCATCACCTCATCCTGCTCCACCAGTACACTGCATCACCTCATGCTGCTCCACAAGTACACTGCACCACCCTTTACTGCTCCACCAGTACAATGCATCCCCTCATCCTGCTCCACCAGTACACTGCATCACCTCATCCTGCTACACCAGAACACTGCATCACCTCATCCTGCTCCACCAGTACACTGCATCATCTCATCCTACTCCACCAGTACACTGCATCAACCTTTCCTACTCCACCAGTACACTGCGTCACCTCATCCTGCTCCACCAGTACACTGCATCACCTCATCCTGTTCCACCAGTACACTGCATCACCTCATCCTGCTCCACCAGTACACTGCATCAGTTCATCCTGCGCCACCAGTACACTGCATCACCTCATGCTGCTCCACAAGTACACTGCACCACCCTTTATTGCTCCACCAGTACAATGCATCCCCTCATCCTGCTCCACCAGTACACTGCATCACCTCATCCTGCTACACCAGAACACTGCATCACCTCATCCTGCTCCACCAGTACACTGCATCATCTCATCCTACTCCACCAGTACACTGCATCAACCTTTCCTACTCCACCAGTACACTGCGTCAACTTATCCTGCTCCACCAGTACACTGCATCACCTCATCCTGTTCCACCAGTACACTGCATCACCTCATCCTGCTCCACCAGTACACTGCATCACCTCTTCCTGCTCCACCAGTACACTGCATCACCTCTTCCTGCTCCACCAGTACACTGCATCATCTCATCCTCCTCCACCAGTACACTGCATCACCTCATCCTGCTCCACGAGTACACTGCATCACCTCATCCTGCTCCACCAGTACACTGCATCACCTCATCCTGCTCCACCAGTACACTGCGTCACCTCATCCTGCTCCACCAGTACACTGCATCATCTCATCCTCCTCCACCAGTACACTGCGTCACCTCTTCCTGCTCCACCAGTACACTGCATCGCCTCATCCTGCTCCACCAGTACACTGCATCACCTCATCCTGCTCCACCAGTTCACTGCATCACCTCATCCTGTTCTACCAGTACACTGCATCACCTCTTCCTGCTCCACCAGTACACTGCATCACCTCATCCTGCTCCACCAGTACACTGCATCACCTCTTCCTGCTCCACCACTACACTGCATCATCTCATCCTGGTCCAACAGTACACTACATCACCCCATCCTGCTCCACCAGTACACTGCACCACCTCATCCTGCTCCACCAGTTCACTGCATCACCTCATGCTGCTCCACCAGTACATTGCATCACCTCATCCTGCTCCACCAGTTCACTGCATCACCTCATCCTGCTCCACCAGTACACTGCATCACCTCATGCTGCTCCACAAGTACACTGCACCACCCTTTACTGCTCCACCAGTACAATGCATCCCCTCATCCTGCTCCACCAGTACACTGCATCACCTCATCCTGCTACACCAGAACACTGCATCACCTCATCCTGCTCCACCAGTACACTGCATCATCTCATCCTACTCCACCAGTACACTGCATCAACCTTTCCTACTCCACCAGTACACTGCGTCACCTCATCCTGCTCCACCAGTACACTGCATCACCTCATCCTGTTCCACCAGTACACTGCATCACCTCATCCTGCTCCACCAGTACACTGCATCAGTTCATCCTGCGCCACCAGTACACTGCATCACCTCATGCTGCTCCACAAGTACACTGCACCACCCTTTACTGCTCCACCAGTACAATGCATCCCCTCATCCTGCTCCACCAGTACACTGCATCACCTCATCCTGCTACACCAGAAACACTGCATCACCTCATCCTGCTCCACCAGTACACTGCATCATCTCATCCTACTCCACCAGTACACTGCATCAACCTTTCCTGCTCCACCAGTACACTGCGTCAACTTATCCTGCTCCACCAGTACACTGCATCACCTCATCCTGTTCCACCAGTACACTGCATCACCTCATCCTGCTCCACCAGTACACTGCATCACCTCTTCCTGCTCCACCAGTACACTGCATCACCTCTTCCTGCTCCACCAGTACACTGCATCATCTCATCCTCCTCCACCAGTACACTGCATCACCTCATCCTGCTCCACGAGTACACTGCATCACCTCATCCTGCTCCACCAGTACACTGCATCACCTCATCCTGCTCCACCAGTTCACTGCATCACCTCATCCTGCTCCACCAGTACATTGCATCACCTCATCCTGCTCCACCAGTTCACTGCATCACCTCATCCTGCTCCACCAGTACACTGCATCACCTTTTCCTGGTCCAACAGTACACTGCATCACCTCATCCTGCTCCACCAGTACACTGCATCACCTCATCCTGCTCCACCACTACACTGCATCACCTCTTCCTGGTCCAACAGTACACTGCATCACCTCATCCTGCTCCACCAGTACACTGCATCACCTCATCCTGCTCCACCAGTACACTGCATCACCTCATCCTGCTCCACCAGTACACTGCATCACCTCATGCTGCTCCACCAGTACACTGCATCACCTCATCCTGCTCCACCAGTTCACTGCATCACCTCATCCTGCTCCACCAGTACACTACATCACCTCATCCTGCTCCACCAGTACACTGCATCACCTCTTCCTGCTCCACCAGTACACTGCATCATCTCATCCTCCTCCACCAGTACACTGCATCACCTCTTCCTGCTCCACCACTACACTGCATCACCTCATCCTGGTCCAACAGTACACTGCATCACCTCATCCTGTTCCACCAGTACACTGCATCACCTCATCCTGCTCCACCAGTTCACTGCATCACCTCATGCTGCTCCACCAGTACACTGCATCACCTCATCCTGCTCCACCAGTTCACTGCATCACCTCATCCTGCTCTACCAGTACACTGCATCACCTCATCCTGCTCCACCAGTACACTGCATCACCTCTTCCTGCTCCACCAGTACACTGCATCATCTCATCCTCCTCCACCAGTACACTGCATCACCTCTTCCTGCTCCACCACTACACTGCATCACCTCATCCTGGTCCAACAGTACACTGCATCACCTCATCCTGCTCCACCAGTACACTGCATCATCTCATCCTCCTCCACCAGTACACTGCGTCACCTCTTCCTGCTCCACCAGTACACTGCATCGCCTCATCCTGCTCCACCAGTACACTGCATCACCTCATCCTGCTCCACCAGTTCACTGCATCACCTCATCCTGCTCCACCAGTTCACTGCATCACCTCATCCTGCTCCACCAATACACTGCATCACCTCTTCCTGCTCCACAAGTACACTGCATCACCTCTTCCTGCTCCACCAGTACACTGCATCACCTCATCCTGTTCTACCAGTACACTGCATCACCTCTTCCTGCTCCACCAGTACACTGCATCACCTCATGCTGCTCCACCAGTACATTGCATCACCTCATCCTGCTCCACCAGTTCACTGCATCACCTCATCCTGCTCCACCAGTACACTGCATCACCTCATGCTGCTCCACAAGTACACTGCACCACCCTTTACTGCTCCACCAGTACAATGCATCCCCTCATCCTGCTCCACCAGTACACTGCATCACCTCATCCTGCTACACCAGAACACTGCATCACCTCATCCTGCTCCACCAGTACACTGCATCATCTCATCCTACTCCACCAGTACACTGCACCACCTCATCCTGCTCCACCAGTTCACTGCATCACCTCATGCTGCTCCACCAGTACATTGCATCACCTCATCCTGCTCCACCAGTTCACTGCATCACCTCATCCTGCTCCACCAGTACACTGCATCACCTCATGCTGCTCCACAAGTACACTGCACCACCCTTTACTGCTCGACCAGTACAATGCATCCCCTCATCCTGCTCCACCAGTACACTGCATCACCTCATCCTGCTACACCAGAACACTGCATCACCTCATCCTGCTCCACCAGTACACTGCATCATCTCATCCTACTCCACCAGTACACTGCATCAACCTTTCCTACTCCACCAGTACACTGCGTCACCTCATCCTGCTCCACCAGTACACTGCATCACCTCACCCTGTTCCACCAGTACACTGCATCACCTCTTCCTGCTCCACCAGTACACTGCATCATCTCATCCTCCTCCACCAGTACACTGCATCACCTCTTCCTGCTCCACCAGTACACTGCGTCAACTTATCCTGCTCCACCAGTACACTGCATCACCTCATCCTGTTCCACCAGTACACTGCATCACCTCATCCTGCTCCACCAGTACACTGCATCACCTCATCCTGCTCCACCAGTACACTGCATCACCTCTTCCTGCTCCACCAGTACACTGCATCATCTCATCCTCCTCCACCAGTACACTGCATCACCTCATCCTGCTCCACGAGTACACTGCATCACCTCATCCTGCTCCACCAGTACACTGCATCACCTCATCCTGCTCCACCAGTTCACTGCATCACCTCATCCTGCTCCACCAGTACATTGCATCACCTCATCCTGCTCCACCAGTTCACTGCATCACCTCATCCTGCTCCACCAGTACACTGCATCACCTCATGCTGCTCCACCAGTACACTGCATCACCTCATCCTGCTCCACCAGTTCACTGCATCACCTCATCCTGCTCCACCAGTACACTACATCACCTCATCCTGCTCCACCAGTACACTGCATCACCTCTTCCTGCTCCACCAGTACACTGCATCATCTCATCCTCCTCCACCAGTACACTGCATCACCTCTTCCTGCTCCACCACTACACTGCATCACCTCATCCTGGTCCAACAGTACACTGCATCACCTCATCCTGTTCTACCAGTACACTGCATCACCTCATCCTGCTCCACCAGTTCACTGCATCACCTCATGCTGCTCCACCAGTACACTGCATCACCTCATCCTGCTCCACCAGTTCACTGCATCACCTCATCCTGCTCTACCAGTACACTGCATCACCTCATCCTGCTCCACCAGTACACTGCATCACCTCTTCCTGCTCCACCAGTACACTGCATCATCTCATCCTCCTCCACCAGTACACTGCATCACCTCTTCCTGCTCCACCACTACACTGCACCACCCTTTACTGCTCCACCAGTACAATGCATCACCTCATCCTGCTCCACCAGTACACTGCATCACCTCATCCTGCTCCACCAGTACACTGCATCATCTCATCCTCCTCCACCAGTACACTGCATCACCTCTTCCTGCTCCACCACTACACTGCATCACCTCATCCTGGTCCAACAGTACACTGCATCACCTCATCCTGCTCCACCAGTACACTGCATCATCTCATCCTCCTCCACCAGTACACTGCGTCACCTCTTCCTGCTCCACCAGTACACTGCATCGCCTCATCCTGCTCCACCAGTACACTGCATCACCTCATCCTGCTCCACCAGTTCACTGCATCACCTCATCCTGCTCCACCAGTTCACTGCATCACCTCATCCTGCTCCACCAATACACTGCATCACCTCTTCCTGCTCCACCAGTACACTGCATCACCTCTTCCTGCTCCACCAGTACACTGCATCACCTCATCCTGTTCTACCAGTACACTGCATCACCTCTTCCTGCTCCACCAGTACACTGCATCACCTCATCCTGCTCCACCAGTACACTGCATCACCTCTTCCTGCTCCACCACTACACTGCATCATCTCATCCTGGTCCAACAGTACACTGCACCACCTCATCCTGCTCCACCAGTTCACTGCATCACCTCATGCTGCTCCACCAGTACATTGCATCACCTCATCCTGCTCCACCAGTTCACTGCATCACCTCATCCTGCTCCACCAGTACACTGCATCACCTCATGCTGCTCCACAAGTACACTGCACCACCCTTTACTGCTCCACCAGTACAATGCATCCCCTCATCCTGCTCCACCAGTACACTGCATCACCTCATCCTGCTACACCAGAACACTGCATCACCTCATCCTGCTCCACCAGTACACTGCATCATCTCATCCTACTCCACCAGTACACTGCATCAACCTTTCCTACTCCACCAGTACACTGCGTCACCTCATCCTGCTCCACCAGTACACTGCATCACCTCATCCTGTTCCACCAGTACACTGCATCACCTCATCCTGCTCCACCAGTACACTGCATCAGTTCATCCTGCGCCACCAGTACACTGCATCACCTCATGCTGCTCCACAAGTACACTGCACCACCCTTTACTGCTCCACCAGTACAATGCATCCCCTCATCCTGCTCCACCAGTACACTGCATCACCTCATCCTGCTACACCAGAACACTGCATCACCTCATCCTGCTCCACCAGTACACTGCATCATCTCATCCTACTCCACCAGTACACTGCATCAACCTTTCCTACTCCACCAGTACACTGCGTCAACTTATCCTGCTCCACCAGTACACTGCATCACCTCATCCTGTTCCACCAGTACACTGCATCACCTCATCCTGCTCCACCAGTACACTGCATCAGTTCATCCTGCTCCACCAGTACACTGCATCACCTCATCCTGCTCCACCAGTACACTGCATCACCTCATCCTGCTACACCAGTACACTGCATCACCTCTTCCTGCTCCACCAGTACACTGCATCGCCTCATCCTGCTCCACCAGTACACTGCATCAGCTCATGCTGCTCCACCAGTACACTGCATCACCTTATCCTGCTCCACCAGTACACTGCATCACCTCATCCTGCTCCACCAGTACACTGCATCATCTCATGCTGCTCCACCAGTACACTGCATCACCTTATCCTGCTCCACCACTACACTGCATCACCTCATCCTGGTCCAACAGTACACTGCATCACCTCATCCTGTTCCACCAGTACACTGCATCACCTCATCCTGCTCCACCAGTTCACTGCATCACCTCATGCTGCTCCACCAGTACACTGCATCACCTCATCCTGCTCCACCAGTTCACTGCATCACCTCATCCTGCTCTACCAGTACACTGCATCACCTCATCCTGCTCCACCATTACACTGCATCACCTCTTCCTGCTCCACCAGTACACTGCATCATCTCATCCTCCTCCACCAGTACACTGCATCACCTCTTCCTGCTCCACCACTACACTGCATCACCTCATCCTGGTCCAACAGTACACTGCATCACCTCATCCTGCTCCACCAGTACACTGCATCATCTCATCCTCCTCCACCAGTACACTGCGTCACCTCTTCCTGCTCCACCAGTACACTGCATCGCCTCATCCTGCTCCACCAGTACACTGCATCACCTCATCCTGCTCCACCAGTTCACTGCATCACCTCATCCTGCTCCACCAGTTCACTGCATCACCTCATCCTGCTCCATCAATACACTGCATCACCTCTTCCTGCTCCACCAGTACACTGCATCACCTCTTCCTGCTCCACCAGTACACTGCATCACCTCATCCTGTTCTACCAGTACACTGCATCACCTCTTCCTGCTCCACCAGTACACTGCATCACCTCATCCTGCTCCACCAGTACACTGCATCACCTCTTCCTGCTCCACCACTACACTGCATCATCTCATCCTGGTCCAACAGTACACTGCACCACCTCATCCTGCTCCACCAGTTCACTGCATCACCTAATGCTGCTCCACCAGTACATTGCATCACCTCATCCTGCTCCACCAGTTCACTGCATCACCTCATCCTGCTCCACCAGTACACTGCATCACCTCATGCTGCTCCACAAGTACACTGCACCACCCTTTACTGCTCCACCAGTACAATGCATCCCCTCATCCTGCTCCACCAGTACACTGCATCACCTCATCCTGCTACACCAGTACACTGCATCACCTCATCCTGCTCCACCAGTACACTGCATCATCTCATCCTACTCCACCAGTACACTGCACCACCTCATCCTGCTCCACCAGTTCACTGCATCACCTCATGCTGCTCCACCAGTACATTGCATCACCTCATCCTGCTCCACCAGTTCACTGCATCACCTCATCCTGCTCCACCAGTACACTGCATCACCTCATGCTGCTCCACAAGTACACTGCACCACCCTTTACTGCTCCACCAGTACAATGCATCCCCTCATCCTGCTCCACCAGTACACTGCATCACCTCATCCTGCTACACCAGAACACTGCATCACCTCATCCTGCTCCACCAGTACACTGCATCATCTCATCCTACTCCACCAGTACACTGCATCAACCTTTCCTACTCCACCAGTACACTGCGTCACCTCATCCTGCTCCACCAGTACACTGCATCACCTCATCCTGTTCCACCAGTACACTGCATCACCTCATCCTGCTCCACCAGTACACTGCATCAGTTCATCCTGCGCCACCAGTACACTGCATCACCTCATGCTGCTCCACAAGTACACTGCACCACCCTTTACTGCTCCACCAGTACAATGCATCCCCTCATCCTGCTCCACCAGTACACTGCATCACCTCATCCTGCTACACCAGAACACTGCATCACCTCATCCTGCTCCACCAGTACACTGCATCATCTCATCCTACTCCACCAGTACACTGCATCAACCTTTCCTACTCCACCAGTACACTGCGTCAACTTATCCTGCTCCACCAGTACACTGCATCACCTCATCCTGCTCCACCAGTACACTGCATCACCTCATCCTGCTCCACCAGTACACTGCATCAGATCATCCTGCTCCACCAGTACACTGCATCACCTCATCCTGCTCCACCAGTACACTGCATCACCTCATCCTGCTACACCAGTACACTGCATCACCTCTTCCTGCTCCACCAGTACACTGCATCGCCTCATCCTGCTCCACCAGTACACTGCATCATCTCATGCTGCTCCACCAGTACACTGCATCACCTTATCCTGCTCCACCAGTACACTGCATCACCTCATCCTGCTCCACCAGTACACTGCATCATCTCATGCTGCTCCACCAGTACACTGCATCACCTTATCCTGCTCCACCAGTACAATGCATCACCTCATCCTACTCCACCAGTACACTGCATCACCTCATGTTGCTCCACCAGTACACTATATCACCTCATCCTGCTCCACCAGTACACTGCATTACCTCATCCTGCTCCACCAGCGTGTACTTGGGTTTTTTCTTCAGGTTGTGAACATTATGAATTATAACTCGGAAAAAGTCATGGACCGAGATACTAAAACCTCAGGAGACGGAGCGGCTGTGAGGCAAATTGACGAGGACGTAAAATGCAACTGCAGCAAATACTATATAAAAATGGAAAGGAGGGGAGACCAGGTCTGTACCTGGGATACATGAGCCCCCAAAGTTCTGGGGTTCCCTGTATTATGCCATACTGTACACAGATTGTAATCTGTCATGTCAGTCCTTGTTCCTGGTGGGAGGACCCCCGAAAACCTATCCAAACCCCAGGGGCGTTGCTAGGTTAAAACATTCGGGGCCTATGCCCCTGATGTTTTGTCCTAGGCCCCAATGTTCTGCCTGCCTGCTAGATACAACTGTAAGTCCTCAGGACTGCAATACAATTGAATCTAATGTAGTGGAAGAGCTGAAGGACCTGTGGTGACATCACAGGTCATGTGACCAGTAAAACAGGCAGTGGTTGAGAAGGACCTGCGATGATGTCACCATCATGTGACCAGTGCAGGAGAGGAGGGCAGTGAAGAGGAGAAGAAGCTGAGGTGATGTTTGCTACCTGAGGAGAGGTAAGTGACGGGAGAGGCAGAGCAATGATGGGAGTTGTGGTTATTTAACTGGGACTGTATGTTAGGGCTAAAGGGATGTTATTTACATGGGACTGTAGGTTGATGGTGGCTTTAGGAGGGAGTGATGTTATTTACATGGGACTGAATGTTGGAGGGGGCTGGGGCAGGGTTATGTTATTTACATGGGACTGAATGTTGAAGGCAGCTGTGGGAGGGGATGATGTTATTTACATGGGACTGTATGTCGGAGGGGGCTGGGGGATCAGTGATGTTATTTACATGGGACTGTATGTTAAAGGCAGCTGGGGGAGGGAGTGATGTTATTTACATGGGACTGAGTGTTGAGGGGTGATTTTTACGTGGGATTGCATGTTGTAGGCGGCTGGGAGGGGGTGACATTATTTACATGGGACTGTATGTTGAAGGCAGCTGGGGATGATGTTTTCATGGGACTGTATTTTGGAGGGGGCTGTAGATAGAGAGGAATGTTATTTACATGGGACTGTATATTGGAGGGGCTGGAGAGATGGTGCAATGTTATTTACATGGGACTATATATTGGAGGGGCTGAAGGGAGATGAGTGATGTTATTTACATGGGACTGTATTTAGGAGGGGGCAGGAGAGATGGTGTGATGTTTTTTACATGGGCCTGTATGATGGAGGTAATATAACTGCAGGGGACATTATAAATACTGGGGGCACTTCAGGGTGAGCATTATAAGAGTAGGGGGCAGTATCAATACTGGGGGCACTGTGGGGGTATTATATATCCAGGGGACATTATAGGTGTTCTTATTACTACTGGGGGCTCTATAGGAGGGACTTATAGATCTGCCTTATTACTACTAAGAGCACTATGGGGGTCTTATTACTACTGAGGGGTCTGTAGAGAGCTTTATCACCACTGGGGGGACAATAGGGGGCCTTATTTCTACTGGGGGCTCTGTGAGGGCATTATTAATACTGGAGGGCTCTTCTACTAATGGAGGCACTCTTGGGGAGCGTTGTCACGGTTAGGGGCACTGTAGGGGGCAGTATTACTAATGGGGGAATTCTGGAAGGGAATTACTATTGGTGGGACTATGAGGAGCACTATTACTATGGGGGGGCACTCATTTTTCTTCAGGATAGTATTTGGGGGTATTGGGGAGCACAGCGAGTAGCAGGATAACACTGTGGGGACTCCAGGTTGGGGGATGATAGAAAAGGGAGGAAGCTGAGATGTCTGTGTGTCACACTCTGCAGAGACGAGGCGGCTGAGAGAAGTTGTCCGGACCGAGTGGGGAAGATGATGACAGAGAAGATCTACATCGGAGGAGACGTCACCTGGAGGCCCTGGATGTGACAGGTATGTGCTGCTGTATAGCAAGTACAGCAAAATGTTATTGCGACTTAGAGAATTGGGCCATATTCATTGGGGCTTGAGCCCCTGATCTTTTGAGACCTTAGCAACGCCCCTGCCAAACCCACTGCTGATGGGGGGGTTGTTCAGTCAGTCCTATGTAAATAAATTAGAAAAACATAGCTGCTTTCTTCTAAAAACAGCTCAGCTCCATTCAAGGTACAGTAATGGGGCTCAGCTGCATTACCACACACAAACTGTGGACAGGGGTGGCGCTGTTTTAGGAAGAACGTTTTGCTAATTTTAGACAGCCCCTTAAAGGACGCTTTGTTTTTGCCTTTTAACATTGAGAGATGCCTGAAACAGAGCCAGGTGGTTGTTATGGGGCCCTATTGTGAGAGGGGACCCAGCCGTGGTAGGCTACATTAACTTTGCTACTGGGTGGCCAAAATCTGAGAACAACTCTTCAAGAGGAACTGCACTGATAGCAAGAAGGGGATGAAGAACTAGTACGAGGAAAGGGGGAAACAAGGTCCTTCTGTCCTGGGGGGCACTACACCAGGGGGCATCTGAGCAGGCTTGTCTGTCCATAATGCACTTACCCTAGAATGAGGAGTCCTGCAAAGTTTCTGGCCACACAGTAGCATAGGGGATGGGGGCAGTCAAGGCTGGGGCCCCACTGTCTCCTAGGGGCCCCATACCAACTGCATAGGAGAAAGGAGGGAATATTCTTCCCACCTTCAAACCTCAAACCCAATCTCTTATTTTAGGGGGGCCATCACTTTACCTAATCCATGGATCCTAGTGACCAGAGGCGTTAGTCGTCCGATGGCGGACATCGTAGCTGGTGACTCCTTTGGTCATTGACCACTGTTAACCCTCTCCTCCCCAGGTCCTGATGGTGATGGGGCTGATATGCATTGCATTGGTGGTCATCACATCTGGTGAGTACTTAGAACATTCACACAGTGGATGATGTTGTCATGGTGGTCAGTGCCGCATGTGGCAGAAGGGCAAACAGCCCTATATTTAAATGAGACCTGTCGTGAGGAAGTCCAGGTTGCCTAGCGGCAACTTGTCTTCCTTTCTGGTTGACCACCCTTTGGTGGTCACTGACGTAGACATGTGTTCACCATTAATTCTATTTACTGTACATGAGACTCCCTCTCCCAGACTTGTTTTAAGCATCAATTTTGTATTGTTCCTCTCTTAGTCCTCCTGGAATTAACCATTCCCGTCTTACCGTTTCTCTTGTCAGTTAGGCGCGCTATTGTTTATTCTGCCGCTATCCAATCAGTATCTACATTGTCTGGTAACATTTAGTTGTCGATACATTTTCAAGAGGAATAACAGAGGGACAGCACAAGACTTTCTATCTCATGGAGAATATATGTATTTAGTAACAGGATGGGAAGAGTTAAATGCCTGTTCAGTTATTATCTCCCTTCTAGTCTATTACCTCACATAAGAAGCGGCTGACGGACGCCAACTTCACCGCCTGGGAATTCTGCATTGGTTTCATCGCTCTCCTTATAACTGCATGAACCTACTGCGATGCCCGGTGCAGCCAACACTACTCCTCCAAGACTTCGTCTATCACATCCCCGGCACCTGCGCAGGAGCGTTCTCTGCTTTATGCTCCATTTTGTAGGGAACTAGCTGCACGTATGTACAGACAAGGCAGGTGCCAACCGAGCAGATGACAGCAGACACCTTCTATTCCATTCTATTAAAATGGCGCTGCCTGCTGACAGTTATAGGAAACACAGTGCATGAGGTGAAGAATTTATAATGACGGAAAGTAAATTTAAAATGTACAAATCACATCTGGTCTGATTATTAAAGTCCTGCTGTAAAGACAAGAAAAAGACTATATATTTTATTTAGAAAAAAAAAATATTTTAATTTTCCATAAAATAGACATTCCATCTTTAATTAACATTGTTTCTATAGTAAACATCCTGGAAACCATCAACAAGCGGCTGTTGATGGATTTGTTTTTCTCCTTTAGATAAGAAAGGCCTGCAGCCCCTCATCATGAGTGCAGGGTGCAGGTCAGGGCTGTACTTTATAAATATAATATAGGAGAGCTAGCGAGGGCTCAAAGGAGAGAGCCCACAATAAGGGCTCATTCACACAAACGTTTTTTGCGTTCCATATAAGGGCTGTTTTTTGAGTACCATATACGGTCCATATACAAAACCATTCATTTCAATGGTTCCGCAAAAAGAAACGGAATAAACTATGTATGCATTCCATTTCCGTTTCCCCGTTCAAAGATAGAACATGTCCTATTATTGCCCGCAAATCACGTTCCGTGGCTCCATTCAAGTCAATGGGTCTGCAAAAAAAACGGAACACATACAGAATGTACTTCGTATGTCTTCCGTATCCATTCCGTTTTTGCAGAACCATCTATTGAAAACTTTATGCCCAGCTCAATTTTTTCTATGTAATTACTGTATACTGTATATGGCATACGGAAAAACGGAACAGAACCGGAAACACTACTGAAACAAAAAACGGAAAAAGGATCCATTAAAAACGACCCAAAAACCACTGAAAAAGCCATACGTTCATGTGAACAAGCCCTGGAAAAATCGGTCTTGGAAAAAAATCCTTTGAAAGGGAATCTGTCAGCAGTTATGCATGGTCAAAACTGCTGAAGACAGCTGTCATGGGAATAATGCAGCCCTGAACCTCTACCAACACTACTATCCCTAACTACTTGAACAATCCATCCTAAATGACGGCCTCCAACTGGTTGACGGTTCCTAACTAAGTGCAGGGACCTAAACAAAAAGAGGTCAAAATACCAATTGCCAAAGACAGAACCAAAGGATATACCAGAGACAATACCAGGCGGTAACGTCAGAAATATAATCAGCAGTCAGAGAAAAGGTCAGAGTCAAAGCAGAAGTCAGGATCTAGGAGATCCAAAATGTACAAGTGCTATTGTAGCAATGAAGATCAATACCAGGCACCTCCTACCAGAAGCTGACTGTTTAAATCTCCCACCGACAGGAACCATGTGATGCTGGCACCTGATTGGCAAGTGCTTCCTGCTAGGCCGACCAGCCCGTCTCTGTAAGCCAGGCTGGTTGCCACAGCAACGGAATTACCCCGGCTGCGCTGCAACACAGAGGTCGGTCTAACCACCCTAGCACAGACCGGTAAGGATGTGACAACAGCATGACAAACATACTGTTTGTGAAGCTTTTATCAGGAGTAGAATGACTATTAAGTTTTATTCTGCCAAATTGTGTTCTGAGTGACAGCTGTAGTGGGCTTCTGATTGGATGCTACAGCTGTCAGAGCAGAGGGTTGGTAGCAGGGGCGGACACAGACAGCAGAGGGCCCCTGTGCAAAGAATGTGCCTGGGCCCCCCACGCCAAATTCGCAACCTAATCTATTCCGTCCTAACATTACTTACAGCAAAACAAAACATACAGGTTAAGGCAACTTTCACACCTGCGGCCGGATTGTGGCCGGATCTCTGCCGTACCCCATTATAGACAATGGGACCAGCGGGCATTCCGCCTGCATCGAGCAGTGCTGGAGCATTCCGGCGGGCTGTTCTCTGCTGGAACCGCCTGCTGGAATCACTAACTAGTAGTAATAGTGCCCCTACAGTAATAATTTCCCCACTGTGTCCCAGAAGTAATAATACTCCCATAGTGCTCATACTAGTATTCATGTTCCTCATAGTCACCCAATTGTAATAAAGCCCACCATAATTCCCACGATAGTAATAATTCTCTTTATAATGTGTTACAGTAAAAATAAAAGTGCCCTGTTGTGTGGCAGTATAAAAAATACCTCCTCTTAGTGCCCCTGTAGAGCCAATGTCCCCATAGTGCCCTCATAATGTGTGCCAATGCCCCCTACTGTGTGCCCAAAAAAACATCTTAGTGCCCCCAGTTGAGACAAGGTCCCCATAGTGCCCTATACTTTGCGCCAGTATAAAATACTCCTATATCGTGCCCCAATAGTGCACCTCCCTTTATCCCCATGGTGCCTGACAATGTGCAAGTATAAAATGCCCCCATAATGTGTGCCAGTATAATTCCCCTATATAATGACCCCAATAGTGCTCCTCTCCCCCTTCTCCATAGTGCCCCCCATGTGTGCCAGTATATAAGATAGAGTCCCCAGTAAATGCCCCCAAAGTGCTCCCCCCCTCCATAGTGCCCCCATGTCTGCCAGTATATAAGATAGGGCCCAAGAAGACGCTCCCATAGCGCTTCTTTTCCCCCTTCTCCATAGTGCCCCCCATGTGTGCCAGTATACAAGATAGGGGCCCTTATAGTGCTCCTCCCCCTCCATAGTGCCCCCATTGTCTGCCAGGATATAAAATAGACAGACCACCCATATGTCAATTGCTCAGCCCCCCCATATATCACTTGCTCAGAACCCCCGACCCCCCCCCCCCCCTATTATCAGTTGTTAATTATTTATTCAGACACCCCCATATGCTCATTCAGGCCCCCCATATCGATGTGGCTGACCCCCATCAGACCTCAGATAAGACTAAAAATAAATAATTAAACTTACCTCTCCTCCTCCGCTGCTCTCCATGTCCGCCGGGGTGTCCTGATGTGAGTGCCTGCCCTGCTGGTCTCCAACAACCCGGCTGCACAGTCACGTGACCTGACTGCGTACAGCGTCAGGTCATAGTGCGCGCTGTACGCAGTCAGGCTGGAGGAGACCAGGGAGGAAGGGGAGCCGGAGGGGTAAGTAAGCGCCTCTCTCTTACATACTAGAGGGGGCCCATTCATACTAGTGAGCGCTTCCAGAAGCGCTCACTAGTATGAATCGGCCCCTTCACGCGCCGGGCCCCTGTGCAGCTGAACTGGCTGCACGGGCGATATGTCTGCCCCTGGTTGGTAGCTTAATACAGAGAGGAATTCACAGTGAAGCTCCGCCTACAGTGCACTTAACAAGCAGAACTTGGCAGAATAAAACTGCATATTTAGCCTACTCCTGATAATAAAAGCTCCACAAATGCTATGTTTGTGCTGTTCTCTCCAGCCCCTGTTTAGTGCTGTCATTAGTTTAGTATAGTTAAAACTGACAGAATCTCTTTAAATATTAGAAATGATAGCTTGTCTACCTCTGTACTTAGTTCCCTAAGAACACAGGGGTGTATGTCTTCTGACTTTAGTGACTTGTCTATTTTAACATTTCAAGGTGGGTCTGTATTTATTCCTGGGTTTCATTAGGTTTTAGGAAGGTTGACTTTGATGGGCATAATGTGATCTTTTAGAACCAGCCAACCTGCTTATTGATGGTTTCCTAATACAATACTTACACAGATGAAAATAAATTACAAATATGTGGATATTACATTAGCCGACTGCAGCGCCAATGTAAGCCAAAGGTGGAGCTTCACTTCCACATTCCCATCAATATATACAAAAGACGTTTGTTTCCATGACGGTCCTCGTTGGGTTGTGGCCATTATTAAGCTTTTTTCTTCTCCTCTCTTTGGATTTTTTTCCATAGAAATAGAGAGGTGATGAGGGTGAGGATCAAGATGATGGTGAACATGATGGTGAGAATAATAGTATCAGACACATCGGCTTCTGAGAAAAAGACAATATAAGTGTTAATTTTCACACCTCCATTTTCATATAAAAATAAATCAATTTCTGAGTTGATCTTCTGTCTCCAGTTATAAAAGGAGTAGACTGCTTTGGACAGTTTGTTTATGTCAGAAAGGTCCCATTATTTCATTACAGAAGATCCCGCTAATTGGATCTCCAGTGATCAGCTGCAATCTTTGGGAGGAACCCAACACCAAGTGTTTGATTTCCCTACAGTGCCACCACTGGAGAAATGTGGAATTACACAGTTCACACTGACATCAGTAGTCTATTCATGTAAAGCATGGACATGCTCAGTGCTCCCTCTATCCCCTCCCCTCTGATAATTTATTACATAGCTAATAGGATATTAGAAAATTAATTTGGGGCTATTAGACCCATATTAATGCAAATTTCTTCTCCACCAAGAAATGTAGATGGTGTAACGTCCAACAATCCAACATCATTGGGGTCTAACACATAACACTGTATTTAAAGGGGTTTTCTGAGACTTCAATATTAATGGCCTATCCTCTAGATGGGTGGTCAATATCTGATCAGTGTGGGTCCGACACCCAGTACCCCCACCGATCAAGTGTTTATATAGGCTGCGGCCTCCTCACCTCTTACTAAGCACAGCGCTGTCCATTGTCTAGTGGCTGTGCTTGGTATTGCAGCCCAGGCCCACTCACTTGAACAGGACTGAGCTGCACGTAGACCATGTGACCAATGAACATGACATCACCGGTTTAGTAAAAGGTCACAGATCTCCCAGCGGATTCTTCAAATAGCTAATCGGCGGTAGCGCCAGAAGTCAGAACCCCCAACAAAAATATATTGATGGCGGATCCTGATGATACATCATCAATATTCTATTCCCGGAAAACCTGTTTAGTGTTCCAGAATATCTGATCATTTGGCCTTGTGCATGGACCTAAAGATTTCACCGGAGAGCCTACCATGCACCTCCATCTAGTAACAAGAAACCAGTAAAAGTTAGTCATGTTAGAGGGATTAGTCACCATTGCGCACAGTACTTACGTTCAGGAAGAACATTGACCTCAACCATTATTGGATCAGTCACTGAGACGTGTGACACGGCACAGGTATAAGTATCCGGAGAAGCGCCGGTCTGAGGGACTGGAACTTGGAGGAAGTTGCTCAAGCTGTAGGTCCCGTCATTATTTTTGCGATGACTGGAGGTTATTGGGGAGATGTCGGTTAATGGAGAACCGTTCAGCAGCCAGGTCACCTCCACGTCCAACGGGTAGTAGCGGTCAGTGCGGCAAGTCACAGTGGTCTTTGGGTCTGCACTCACAGAAACTGTAACCTGAGGAGGCTCTGGGGAGAAACAGATCAGTGAGAATGGGGGACTGGCACCGCTTATCCTTTACAAGCTGATATCGGCCATCTAAGAGGGCACCGCAGATCTTCCCATGTGCCATTGTTACAGTATGTAGGTTCAACATTGTTGACGTTCAGAGACCATACATCATGGGACTACATACTGAAACTCCAAACGGTCTACTGTTTTAAGTATACAGCTCCTGTGCAGAATTATGTGTTTCCATGGTTACAGACTACAACCCCTGTATGATCTTGCAGTCATATTGCTATCCATCTATTTTCTACACCTTGCTAACCTACCCAATGAATGTAGGATGGAAGTAAGTATGACATTAGGATCAGACTACACAGGGTTGGTTCGTAGTCGGTAACCATGGAGATATATAGGTTTCTACAAGGTCTACCCCACTCCTCTATGTAGGTATCCGAACAATAGGTTCTAAGCAAACATGGATATTGCATTATGTGGGTCATGTAGACTTTGTCTTAAGACTTCTGCATTTCATATGGGCACAAATGCCCTCAAAGGTCTCACCAGTCAATGTATATTAAATTACCTCTGATCTGTAGCTGGAGAATTTGCTGTAATTTGTGTTGTCCAGAAGTCACGGCACAAATATAGGTGCCCTCATCGTGGACATGGAGTTGTCTTATAGTCAGAGACGAGGCTACCTTCTTCTCCTGTGTCTCCTGTTGTAAAGTGATCCGGGAGTCCTCAAGGTTTAATCTGTGCCCGGTGCCATCCTTCTGTAGATGCCAGTCCACGCTTACTTCAGTGCTACTCCATACGTCACAATTTAATGTCACTTCGTCGGTGAGGGAGCGCTTCTGTGATGGCGGAGAGGATGATACAAGAAAGTCCACTAAAGGGAGTAAGAACAATGACGTGGTCATCATTGTGACTGACAGGGAGACACAGATATATGAAGTATGAAGACTCAAGGGTGAAGGACATGGGTCCATCAGACTGTAGGACCATAGGGACCTGGTCATTCGGAGACAACACCATTCCCTGCCACATCAAATTGGCCATGCTGGTCACTGTTAGCTGGGCAATATGGCCTTCTAAGTAGGATTTTGAAGTGAGAAGATACCACTCTTATTGGGTCTACCAGTAGGTCCAACACTGTGTAACACTGTATCGATGAAGAAGCGGTCCATCTTTCATATCATACCTCACTATTTAGGCTCTTTGCTCATCATCGGCACATAATCACTATAATGTAGACTAGTTTTCAGGTTCAAAATACTGGACCAAATTTACAAAAAGTCATCCAAAAATATCATTCCAATGCCGAAAATGGCCCATTAAGGTCAAAACAATTTGTTTAATTAAAATGAAGAAAGGAAAAGTTTGTCTATAAGTTGGTCTGTAAAAAGTTCTATGACCACAGAGCCGTCTTGAGGACAGAATAGGAGGCACACTTACCTGTCTGCTGCTACCCTCCCACTACCCACCAGTTAAGGGTGTGAAAGAGCCCAATTCAGAAGCATAGTTAAAATGGCTAGGTGTGGAGATAGCAGCTGCACCTTATCCATACTTGCCAACTCTCTAGCTTGGGCTCCCAAAAGTTTAGGGTGTGTGGAATTTTTTCAGGTGTAACCAAGCTTCTTTTGCCAAAACACAACCCTTTCTTTCATGCCGTACCGCTTTATGTGCCATGTCACTGCCCCCTTCTTCTGTATTTGGCCACTAGGACTGTATCTGATGACACAGCCCTGGCACCTTACCCAACTAGGGGTTAATATCTGGGGAGTGCTAGCAGGGGTATAGCTATAGGGGCTGCAGAGGTAGCAGTTGCTACCAGGCCCAGGAGCCTTAGGGGGCCCAAAGACCCTTGTGCCCCATAAGAAGACACCGGTACTATAGAAAGTGCTTGCTGGTCAAGTTATACCTCTGGCTGGAGGGAAAGGGTTAGGTGAAGAATTTGGGGTGGGGGTGTGCCGTTTAAATTTTTGATTGAGGCCTCAGGAAGGCTATCTGCGTCCCTGCTCATGGCTACAAAGCACTGAGGGAAGGGGCCCAAGCTGAACTCTTGCACCAGGGCCCATGAGCCTTTAGCTACGCCCCTGGGTGCTAGGAAGATTCCACAGCACCCAGAGGAGTTGCTGGGAGGTCTTTTTTTCCGGGATCCTCCCGTATGTTCCAGGGACGCTAGCACGTATGACCTTGACCTAGTGTCTGATAACATTGGGGCCAAGGAGCCTGAAGCAATACCTCTGAGACTTTATTAGGTAATTGTGGGCAGGTTAGGGCCATCGATTGGCAGTGCCAACTGCAACAGTTTTGGTAATGCCATTAATAAGTTCCCCATCAGTTTTGTCACCGACTCACCTGTCATGGGCACCACAGTCTTGTCATTGGCCAGCTCGTCTGGTCTATCAATGGGTACCGTTGCTCTGGCCATGACGGCAATGCTGAGCTCAGGTAGTCGGATGTGAGCGGTAAATAACTGGGAATAGATCGGCGAGATCTCACATTCAACCTTTTCTCCCTCACACTCCACATGAAGCAAGCGTTCTGCAAACAAGAGCGGGGCAAGGTCGGCTGCAGGGAGGAAAGAGGGGCCGTGTGTTAGAGGCATTTCCCTTAAATTATTAAAAATAAATAATTTATTGAGACGTCGTCAGTCACGTAGTTCAAAATTCTGCTCAGGTGCTTCTGGGAAAGCTCAGTGACAACCAACATAGCTTCCCCAATATCCTTAAAGGAGTTGTCCAGAATGTTGATCTGGGTGACCTATTCTCAGGGTAGGCCATCAGTATCTGATTGGCGAGGGTCCGACACCCACCGTCAGTTCTGCCCATTGTGTAATGGACGGAGCTGGTCACTGAATGGGAGCAGCACTGCAGTAACCAGCTCCACTGTGCAATGGACAGAGCTGCGTCATTGTGGTGCCGGCAAAATCCAGAATGGGCCCCTCTCCACACCCAGAGGTCTTCCAAACAGGAGCAGATTTGTGAAAAGAAAAACGGTTGTTGTTGCCCATAGCGACCAATCAGAGCAAAATACAAAAGGAAAGCTGAGCTGTGATTGGTTGCTATGGGCAACTGAGCCTTTTATGAGCCCTAAATGGGTTCTCCAGGAATGATTTAAAATGGCCACCAGCAATCTGTCCTAGAATATGAGCAGGACTGGTTCTCTCCATGAGGGAGTGGAGCTTTACTACATGTTCTACGATAAATGGTAATGACGTGACCCTGCCTATGATATGCCATCATGGCTGAGCAGCCTGACAGGAACGCTCAGCAATGTGTGATATAGGGAAGTGCCAGAGTGTAGTACGTACGGGGGGCCTGTCCCCTTACTCCCCTAAGCAGCTCTGCAAGTGGTGACAACCAGTCCTGCTCACACTCTAGGACAGGTTGCTGGCAGCCATCTTGAATAATTCCTGGAGAACCCCTTTAAAGGGGTTATTCCATGACCAATGTAAAAATAATGAAAATCAGACATCATACAGTACACGACAATCTCTTTCTAACAAAGCTAGAACCAGCGCTGCACCTCACATGGATCCAGAGATCTCCACATTCATTGCTCTGCTAGATTTATATCAGGCTGACAGCTCAAGGGGAGTGTCCTTTCTACTGCAGCTCAGGGGGCGTGTCCATGCTCTCCTTATCACAGCTCAGGGGGCGTGTCCATGCTCTCCCTATCACAGCTCAGGGGGCGTGTCCATGCTCTCCCTATCACAGCTCAGGAGGCAGTTGAAAGATGAAACTGAGCATGTGCAGCCATCTCAGTGAGCGGGACAAAGAAATACAATAAAGAACAAGCAGCAGGTGGCGCTATACAGATACATATTATTGAATAACTCACTGGCTATGCTACATTTTTAATTACAAAAGTATTCAGATCCAGGTGCAACTCCTACATAATTTACTTGGTACAGCGCCATACATTCCATTGTGGCGGTGCCTGGTATTGCAACTCAGTCCTATTCAGGTTAAAGGGGTTATCCAACTCCTATAATGCCCCCCAAAATGCCCGGGCCCCTCATACTGGTCATATTTACCCCACTCCCTGAAACCCGCATCGCTCCTGATGCCCTGCACTGCCGCTGCTGCATGTTTTGATCCGCGTGTCGGGGAGGTGGGGTCGGAAGCCAATAGCAGGCCACTACAGGAACGAGCCTCCCTAGGATCACCCACGATGTTAGTGAGGCTCGTCCCCGTCCTGGCCTGCCATTGGCTGAATCGCCAGATGTTTGATCTGTGTGACGGGGAGATGCAACGGCAGACGTGCGGACATCAGGAGCGATACGAGTGATGGGGAACGGGGTAAGTAAAGCCTGTATAAAGGGCTTGGGCATTTTGGGGGGTATTTTAGGGGTTGGAAAACCCCTTTAATGGAATTGAACTTCAGTTCCAGATGCAGCCACAATGATACGTGTGGCACAATTCTTGGCAAGCAATGGCGCAGATACAGTGCTCCAGCTGCAGTCACTCCATCCAGCTGACTGGCCAGGGTGTCGGTAGTCGGACCCCCACTAATTCGATATTTTGTCTTTTTTTTAAAACATTTTTTTTTGGCGACTTGATGACCACCACTAGGGGGCACTGAAAGCAGATGTAAATTTACAGCTAGTATTGGGATCTGTCTGACTATGCATGCTGCAGTGAGGCCCCCGCTAGTACGTCCTGCCTCCCTGGCAGGTCCGCCACTGTCTGGAGTCTAGGAAAGCTGGGTGATAACGCCTGCCGGTGCTGAGCTGTCACGAATAGTCACCTGTGGCCAGGAAAACAGTCATCTCCGGGTTCTCAGGAGGATGATAATTTGGCAGAGGGTCCGCCGGCTCCTCTCCCATCACCGTCACGTTCTGCAGGACCAGCGTCACGCTTTGCCTTGTAAACCCCATCCCCCCCATGCTAGAATCCAGCAGTGCGTAGTCACAGGGGAGCAAAATGTCCACGGCATACTGTAAGTGGGGCACAGCGGCGCCCCACAACACGACACCTGAAAAAGAATGGACGGCAATTATTATCTAGTACTGATCTTATACTCTAGTCACATCCAAAGCTGCATTTAAAGCTCTGATTAGGCTTAGTTAGCTGTGCCTGACCTCAAAATTCAGCGCTTTTTATGAAATGCATGATAACAGGGAGCAGTAGACTGCATTCATCTGCACGGTAAATAGATAACATAGACGTTTACTGTCCCTTTAAGTAATACCGCCATCATTTTGGACGCCATCTTTTTTTTTTTTTTTTTAAGTGGACACACCCACCCCTTAAACAGCCCCCTCAGTTTTGCTCACTGTGTAGAGTCAGGATGAATCCCAGATGCAAAAGTCCCATGGTCTTCATATCGGCAGTACACGATAATAGAATATACCGCTATATACCGCTCACAGCAACGCGACATACAAACAATGGTACGCGGAATACATCAGCAGGTTACACGCCACATACATGTCCGTACACAGTACACAATACACAGCAAGTGCTCCACCAAGGAAACAACCACACACACGCACAACGCCGTACACAACACACACAGCAGCCTGCGAGGGAATAAAACGGAAAGTTCCCAGCTACGGTTTTCACTTTCAGTTTAGCAGCAGTCACATGATGCTTCCTAGCAGAGCGTTCAACCTGCACAGAACGGGATGCAACGCTCTGCAGATGTTAAAGAGCCCTGCACTATTTTTAACCCGTTAATGACTAGCTTTTATATTCAGTTTTTGCATCTTCATGTTTAACTCATTCAGCCCCAGAGGGTTTTTCGTTTTTCACTCCCTGCCTTTCCAGGGGCCATAACTTTTTATATTTTTCTGTTCACATCGCTTGTTTATTTTTTTTGTGGGACGAGTTGCACTTTCTGATTCCACCATTTAATATTGCATCCGATGTAGCGGAGAGCTGCGAAAAAAAATCCAAATGAGGTGAAATTGGGAAAAAAAGTTTTATGGATTTTGTTTTGACGGCGTTCCCTATGCTCTAAAACGGATCTGTTACTTTCATTCTCCAGGTCAATGCGATTACAGCCATACCACATATATATATATAGTCTTTTTTGCGTTTTAAAAAAAAAATTGGAAATTTTTTTTTTTTCCTTGCATTGCCATATCCTGACCCCCATCACTTTTTTTATTTCTATGTGTACAGAGCTGTGTGATGGCTCATTGTGTGCTCGGCGATCTGTACTTCATAAGTGTGTATGACTTTTTGATCACTTTTTATTAAAAAAATTGTGGGAGGTGAAGCGACCAAAAAACGGCGAATCTGACATTTTGATTTTTTTTTCCATTTCGCTGTTTGCCGTATGGGATAAATATTTTAATCTATTAGTAGTTTGGGTGTTTATGCACGCAGCGATGCCCATGATGTTTATTTTTTATATTGTTTATAGATTTTGATTTTGGGGAAAGGGGTTGATTTGAAATTTTATATATTTAGTTTTTGATTTTTTTTTACACTTTGGAATTATAACAAGCAATCGTCAGATTGCTTCTCTCATAGACTCCAAAGCATTAGCATTGGAGTCTATAAGAAATACACTATAGGGGTCATTTATTAAGACCAGCGTTTTAGACGCCGGTCTTAATAACCCCCTGCACTGGCGGTGGATCCTAAATCTAAGCCTAGCTTCCTTGCTGGCCTAAATTTAGAACATTAAGCCTAAAACAGGCGTAGAAAATGATAACGGCCGACCCTTCCCCGCCCACGCTATTTAGACCTGGCATTAGCGGGGAAAAGTCACAGATTACAGCGCAAATAACCTTTGTGTCGCAATCTGCACCAGAAATACGCCAAAAATAGGCAAATTTCTGTTAGTAAATGACCCCCTATGTTCCTATGGAGCCCTGCCATGACCACTCCATAGAAACCAATGTGCGGCAGCATACTGTGACTCACTGCATCCAGCTCCCCCCGATCCTCGCTGGGGGGAGCCAGATCACACCAGAAAGAGCACGCTTCCAGGTTTTTGCCAGTACAGATGTCGTGGTCACTTTTGACCACAGCATCTGAAGGGTTAAAAGTCCGCGATCGACGTTACCACCGAGCACGGACATTAGTCCCAGGTTCCTGCTGTTAAAAATATATTTTAAGTCCCAGCCAGCACCGTACTTGTACAGCGTTAGTTGGGAAGGGGTTAAGCAGCCATAACTTTTTTATTTTTTCATTCACATGGCTGTATCAGGCCTAGTGTTATGCAAGAGAAATTGAATTTTTTTGGGTGCTGATTGAGGGTACACATAAAACACTTCATCATTTAGATCCATTTTATTTTTCTGCTTTGCAAATATAGAAGAAGCAATTTTTCAGTGACTTTTTTTATTTTATTGTTTGCTAAATAACCGTGTAGTGTCGTGTAGATGACTAATCTAAGGCTACTTTCACACTTGCGGCAGAACGGATCCGACAGGCTGTTCACCCTGTCGGATCCGTCCTTCCGCTATTTCGCCGTGCCGCCGGACCGCCGCTCCGTCCCCATTGACTATAGTGGGGACAGGGGCGGAGCTCCGGCGCAGTACAGCAGTTCGCGGTGAGAGGCCACCGAACGAAAAATTCGGACATGCAGGACTTTTAGTCCGGTGACCTTTCGCCGTGCAATGCCGAGCCTGCGCCGGAGCTCCGCCCCCGTCCCCACTATAGTCAATGGGGACAGAGCGGCGGCACGGCGAAATAGCGGAAGGACGGATCCGACAGGGTGAACAGCCTGTCGGATCCGTCCTGCCGCAAGTGTGAAAGTACCCTAATAAGTGTTTAGTTTATAAAGTATGCAAAATAAAATGCATTTTAAGTAAAATAATCGCGTATATTTTTATAAAAATTTTTATAAAACTTTTTTATAAAAATTTTTAGAATTTTTTTTTTAAATCCCCAAATTTATTTTACAAATATTTTTTGCTTTATACTAATACCCTGTGTCTCTATGGCACATACTGTGGTTTAGGATAACACTGGTGCCGTAGCAGCAGGGTTACTGAACTTGGGGTATGTTCACACAACAGATTTAAAAAATCTGCCTACAAAATTCAGCGAGGAATCCACATGTTTTTTTTTTCAGGACGTTTTTTAAATTTACATGTGCAAAAATGTGCATTTTTTTAAACTTTTTTTTAACCAATGAGTCTTTACTTCAATACAAAACTGCATTTTCACCTCATGTTTTTGGCACAGAAAACACGCAGACACATACGGGGCAATTTGTTTTCACACTTCCTATTCATTATAATGGGAGATTTACGCATCAAGATAGGGCATGCTGCTTCTTTTTTCCACATGGGAAAAAACACAAGTGCCACATCACATTGAAATTAAGGGATTTTTTGATTTTAAAGCACCAAAAATCAACTCCAAAAAAATCCATGTGAAATGGCCCTTACGGTCCTGGGGTCCTTTCTAGGACCAAAAGGCTAACTGCAGAGGGTTTACCCAGCCACTGATCTGATCACTAGGACCCATCAGAATTGACTATGGCAATCAAAGGGTAAACAGTTGGGATTGGAGCTACCTCCGATCCTGGCTATAGAGAAAAAGGCTGCTTTTAAGAACCGGAGCTGTTAGTTACAGTTCATTCGTAGTGCAGGAGCGCTCATAGAAGTGCTCTGCTCCCTCTAAGGCTGCGGCTACACAGAGACACTGTGTATTATCCTCTTTGGGAGCTATTTCCGGTTTGTTATACTGTGTTTATACTGTGTGTAACACCCCAGAGTTGTGTTACTACTCGCCTCTACCCCGCTACTATATACTGTCATCTGATGTAATTTATATTATGTCCTCCACAAATGTGCATACAAATCTATGTTAAATTCAATTGTTCATGTAATTTACCTGGTATACCAGCAGGTGGCAGCAACCAATTGGCAAGTATAGTTTAGTGTTTAGTGAATCTAAGCTGGAATGGTAATTCCAGCTTGGCTTCCCCTCTGTGGAGAGGTGGGCTGGTCCCACATCCTGCAGTCTGGGTGGAGAAGGAAGTTTATCCAGTGTAGTCTAATCCCTGATAGGAGAAGGCTGTGTGATAGTGTCCAGGAGTTCCCCTGCATAGGGAAGACAGCAAGGACCTAGTCTCAGCTGAGACTTGGTCATATTCCCAGTCTGAGCACCTTCAGCTCAGTTGGAAAAGAAAAGCAGAAAACTACAGATCAACTCCAGAGTTCCAGAAAGAAAGCATCCCCTGAGAATCCATCTGTGAGATAAGTCCAGAGACCTAGGAGAAGCCTATTCCTCCTCAGCTAGCCTGTCCCCGCACAGCAGAAGTTACAGATAAGTGCAGAAGCTAATGCTGCCATAGTTACTGAGCTACCAAGCAGACGTTTTATCCTGAAAGCTCCATATTTAAAGCAGAAGTACTCATTCCTGCCAATCCTTGCCAAAACCTGCTGGGACCAAGAGACCAAAGCTGTGTACTGCTTGGGTGCAAGTTATCTCAAGTTAAGCAACGTTTGATCTTCATCTAAAGGTCTGGAAATCATTTCTTCTGCAAAATTCCTCTATTACTCCTACTATCACTTCACTCAAATTTATTGCAAGTGAGCAAGGAGTCCAGCCGTACACAGGTAGGAGACACCGTGACACAATTATCACCAACCTATAGAGACATTATAGGCCATTGCACCACTCTGGCATTCCTAATCTGGTAATGCGTTATAACACCTTGGAAGGGCCCTGGGATAGTACCTTGCGCACGCTGCAATTGGCATCACGACAAATACAGGATATATTATCCACCTGACTCGGCCACTGCACTAAAAGTGGCATCAGCGTACCCGTTCCTGGTCACAGCATGTGCAGGGTAAGGTCCACAGCAGCAGCATAGTGTGGAACATAATGGATAAGGCAGGAGATGTGCGGCTGTGCAGGGGCAGTAGTAGCATGAGCAGCAGTACAGTATAGAACATGATGGACGGGCAGGAGAGTGGTTAGTTATATTCTTATACATAGGAGCAGTATTATAGTAGTTATATTCTTGTATATAGGAGCAGTATTATAGTAGTTATATTCTTATACATAGGAGCAGTATTATAGTAGTTATATTCTTGTATATAGGAGCAGTATTATAGTAGTTATATTCTTATACATAGGAGCAGTATTATAGTAGTTATATTCTTGTACATAGGAGTAGTATTATAGTAGTTATATTCTTGTACATAGGAGGCAGTATTATAGTAGTTATATTCTTGTACATAGGAGCAGTATTATAGTAGTTATATTCTTGTATATAGGAGCAGTATTATAGTAGTTATATTCTTATACATAGGAGCAGTATTATAGTAGTTATATTCTTGTACATAGGAGTAGTATTATAGTAGTTATATTCTTGTACATAGGAGGCAGTATTATAGTAGTTATATTCTTGTACATAGGAGCAGTATTATAGTAGTTATATTCTTGTACATAGGAGGCAGTATTATAGTAGTTATATTCTTGTACATAGGAGGCAGTATTATAGTAGTTATATTCTTGTACTGTACATAGGAGCAGTATTATAGTAGTTATATTCTTGTACATAGGAGCAGTATTATAGTAGTTATATTCTTGTACATAGGAGCAGTATTATAGTAGTTATATTCTTGTACATAGGAGGCAGTATTATAGTAGTTATATTCTTGTACATAGGAGCAGTATTATAGTAGTTATATTCTTGTACATAGGAGGCAGCATTATAGTGGTTATATTCTTGTATATAGAAGGTAGTATTATAGTAGTTATATTCTTATACATAGGAGCAGTATTATAGCAGTTATATTCCTGTATATAGGAGGCAATATTATAGTAGGTATATTCATGTACATAGGAGGCAGTATTATAGTAGTTATATTCTTGTACATAGGAGCAGTATTATAGTAGTTATATTCCTGTATATAGGAGGCAGTATTATAGTAGTTATATTCTTGTACATAGGAGCAGTATTATAGTAGTTATATTCTTGTACATAGGAGGCAGCATTATAGTGGTTATATTCTTGTATATAGAAGGTAGTATTATAGTAGTTATAGTCTTATACATAGGAGCAGTATTATAGCAGTTATATTCTTGTACATAGGAGGCAGTATTATAGTAGTTATATTCTTGTACATAGGAGGCAGTATTATAGTAGTTATATTCTTGTACATAGGGAGCAGTATTATAGTAGTTATATTCTTTGAAAATTTTCTTTTTATTGAGAAAAATGGCAAAAAGACATACTATACCATCACGCAGTGATAGGCATAGATTGATGAGTAGCATACATCGTTTACAACGTACATAACAGATATGGACAATGTAACCACATCACAATAAGCTAGTACAATATGCTAGTTACCTATATACCTTTAAATGCACACTAGTCTTGTAGCATGTCTAGCGATTGTAATAACACTGAAAGTAGAGGGGCAGAAAGGAGGGAAGTCAGGGAGGGAGGTAAAGGAAGGGGTGTAGGGAGGGAGGGAAGGAGAGAGAGGGGAAACTGAAAACAATATCCCTTCCATGACACTTGTACATATATAGTACATCATACAGTGAAAGTACAACTTAAATTCGAGTCATATAAGCAGGAACTATGTACCTTTAGTTCTGCCATGATCCAGACTACCTGACAATAATGCATGAGTATTGCACTACCTAGTGAGCTTCTTAGTTGTCGCCTCCACGCGGAACCGACCCCTCGTCTCTAAATAATAGCCATGGTGTCCACAGCTTGACATATTTATTGTGGTTCCTGTCCTCCCAACTCGCAAGCTCTTCCATACGGCAGATATGATCTACTTTGTTCAGCCATGCCTCCACAGTAGGGGGCTCCGTACACAGCCAGTGCTGCGGGATAAGCAGTCTCGCGGCCTGGAGTAACTGGGTAACTAAGCATCTTTTAGAGGGAGAGAAAGAAGGAGTTGGGAGCCACAGGAGCACAAGGGTAGGAGGCACTTCAATGGTGACTTTTGTTATCTTCTGGATAGAGGACAAGACCCCCTCCCAATAAGGCCGTATTTTAGGGCAATACCAGAAGATGTGGGAAAGAGTCCCAGTGTCTTCCAAACATCGCCAACACCTATCATCCTGTCTCATGCCCCTAATAAACATTTGTTTTGGAGTTAAATACCACTGAGTAAGGACTTTATATGTGTGCTCTTGCACCCTGGTGCACCTTGAGAAGCCGTGAGAGTGTGCATGTATTCTCATGATATCAGTTTCACTCAGCTCTACTCCCAGCTCAGTAGTCCAGTGCCTCAGGTATTGCGGCATTCCAGGGGAGCGGGGGTTAACCAAAGCCAGATAGCATAGAGAGATCAGCTTGCGCGGAAAGGACTCGCATGTTAAAATTTTCTCGAACCATGACTGGGTAGGCCTGTGTCTGTTACCTTCAACTAATGGTTTGGAGACCGAGTTGAGCTCAATTAGTTCCAGGAAGTTGCACGATTTAATAAGGTTGTGCAATGGATGATGAGCCGCTATGTCACCCGCAGTCGCCCCTAAGAACTCCTCAGTTGTAAACTTGCTCAGTTTTTGCCATGTCGTGGCTATCTGTTTAGAATTGGGCCTTATAGCAAAGGGAAGAAGATCAGCTGGCATAGAGGGAGAGGGGTTGTTTAAGAGGTTAAGCTTGCCGGATAACTGTTGTATTACTGAAGCAGTGCCTCTAAGCAGTACCTGTGATCTGAGATTAGAAGAAGTGAGACCCCAGAGGCCCGCCCTCTGGACAGAGGAGAGTTGGGCCATCTCTAAGTCGCAACCCCAAGTATGGAGTCTACTGGCATGTAGTTGAATCCATCTTTTCAAATGAATCGCCTGATAGTATAAGAATGCATCCGGCAAACCAAACCCCCCCGTGCTCTTACGTTGTATCAGCCTGCTGTGTGCCAATCTGGCTGACTTCCCCCCCCACAGGAACGTTCTAAATAATCTCCTAACCTGGCAGAAAAAAGACATGGGGAGAAAAATGGGCAACATCTGCAGTACATAGAGGAGCTTAGGCATAATGAAGGCCTTCAAAAGGTTCTTTCTACCCATCCACGAAACATATGGAATTTTAAGTGAATGGAGCTGTTTCTGTATCTCGCTCAAAAGGGGCTGATAATTTAAACTAAAAGTTTGGTTTAGATCCGCAGGTAACTTAATTCCTAGATAAGAAAGATGAGACTCCTGCCAGATAAACGGGGTTGTGCCCTTCAGAGAGGAAACCACTTTGCTCGAAGCAGAAACGTTCATTGTGTAGTGTTACGGGAGAGTAATACCCCGTCACTACTGAAGGGTCACTTGGGTATTGTCGTTCCCCCTGTATTTAAGGGGAGGTTGGTATAGAATATCTTATAATGTCATGCTATGTATTTTCCTGTTACTGTGAAACGTGCATTTGCAGGCCGGCTAGGGTGTAGTTCCAGCTCTGAGTCACTAGAGGGAGCTAGGGAACCCTAGGTTATATAAGGCCCAGTCAGGAAGTAGTAGCAGGAGAGACAGACAGTGGGAGCAGAGGTCAGAGATGATCCTGTGTCTGAGAGAAGGCCAGGCTATGGGCCTGTGAGAGCAAGCAGGCCCTGAAGCCTGCCGGCTAGGAGAGGGTAGTAAAGGCCCTGTAACCGGGTTCCGGATCCAAGGAAAAGGTTCCCCTCCTGAGTCACCATCCGTTCAGCTGAAGCAGCATAAGCGAGCCACAAGCCAAGACACAGATTACCACAGAGGCCGATCAGATAAAGCGAGAGGTACTCAAGATAACAGAGGAGGTACTAGATAAGGACAGCTTCAAGGGTACGCCAGATAAAGGGCATTAGACCTTGGAGGAAAGTCACATGTAGCAGGACCAGTCAGGAATAGTGTGCAAGCCGCCTGTACTGCATCTCCTGTAATTAACACTCTGTATAATTCATCGCTAAGACCGGCCTTCCTGTAATGTCAAGAACCATCTGTATTCTTCTAAAACCAACCGTCTTTTATGGAACTGTGCACTACCAGTGTCCGTGTATTATCCTGACTGATATTCAGTAAAAGTTCCAGTTTTTGTTGGCTATCCTGTGCTTGCTTCATTCTTCCACCATACTTTACACGGCGTGTCACCGGTTAATTGACACTGGCGTCACGAACTCTTTAACTACCTGCCTGTTCCAGTGTTTGCCCCATTTGAAGACAACAGTGGATCCCAGGTTAGTGGTCAATCTGCACTACAAAGCCCAGCATACACTACTGACCCCCTGGGACACTGCATCGCTCTTTTTGGCGTCACGAACAGGATCCGCATACTTCTACAGTGCAGAGAAGTGTGAACTGTGTGCTTTAACCATTCCACCACCGTATTACAAAGTCTGCACCCTTTATTTCTAAACCTGTGGATTACAATTGTGCCTGGGAGGAATCAGAGACGCTGTACTGTGTTGCGCTACCCCCAGAGAGAAATCGCATTTGTGGACTGTGTTTTATTGGACTTTTCATCATCCTGCTTGCTGTCAGTGAATTGCAGGCATCAGGACACTAAAATGGCCGCCGACGCCATGAGGCTTTTTACTGCGCCATCAGGATGTGCAGAGGCGCGAATATTTGGCGCCGAAACCTTCCAAGAAGAAGGAGGAGACGATTGCCCTGGAGCGCCGCCCACCTTGAGGAGTGGCGAAGCGGCTAACTACTTTGAAGAGTTACGCCTGGGAGGCGGGGCTCAGATGGAGATAGACTGGCCCAGTGTGTGGGAGGAGTCAGAGTCGATGCAGCAACCAGGAAGAGAAGAGATGGCGTGCGCTGCAGAGAGCGAGGACTGAGACCACGTGCGAGTGGGGCGCCACTCCACCGGACTTTCCGGAGTTGGGGCCGTGGGATCCTCTAGCCTGGACGGCCACCCCCTGGGCCCAGGCCATGGACCTAAGCATCACCCGACCTGAGTCCCCACCGATCCGTCGCCGGCATGCAGAATGGCCGGCTATTATGGAGGAGTTGAGAGCCGCGGTGGCGAAGAAGAACACCAGCCGGAAGAAGCGGTTCGAGGAGATGGCTAAGTCCATACAGGGAGACTCCTTTCCGGGTAAGCCCCAGCTAGAAAGGCGCCGCGGGATCGTGGTGTCCTTTGATAAGGACAAAGGCTATGGGTTTATCCAGGAGTTGGGGACTGGCCGGGACTTCTATGTCAACCGGCGATCGGTAAAGCGGCACTACCTCCCGGAGCATCTCCACAATCTGACCATAGGGGAGATCGTAGAATACACCCCAGCCGAAAGTCTAAGGGGCCCCTACGCCACCGCAGTGACTCGCCCGAAGGCGCCGGCTGAGAACTGGGACTCTGGAAAAGAGAGGTCAGAACCGGTTGAAACAGCTAGAGCGCACGTGGAAAAGGGCCAAACCACCCATCTTCAAAGTCAGGCCTACCTCAGTCCAGACGTCTTCTGGGAGCCTATCGTGCTGCAGGGGCTGGAGGAGCGGTATCCCCCTCCGGATGCAGTGAGACGAGAGGAGGAGAAGGAGCGGCAGGACAGCTGCCGGAGAGCCGAGGAAAGTGCTGAGGCCCGGCGCCAAGCAACAGCTGCCATTGTTCCCCCAGCGGCCGGACCCCCTGGACCTCCGGTAGATCCGACCACCTGTAGCAAAGCAGAACTAGAGACCCTACGAAAGAGGGTGTATTGGGTGGCGGACCTCGGCTGCGCAGGAGGCGTGCAGATGGTTTCCATTCCCGAGGACGGAGGCTGAAATGGAGGCCGTGAAAGACAAACCTCCCCCTCTAAAAATTGTCAGGGGAGACGGGTTTCAAATGTGGCCGGCCTTGCCAGAACAACTGCTGCAGGTTCCCTATGTCGACTCGTCATCTGAGGAAGAACATGATACTCGTCTGTGAGTACTTCTGCCCTCTTGTCCATCTCCTTAATGGCCGTTTTGTCCCTCCAGTTGGCAGAGCTGGTGAAGCTCGCTGCCAGTTACCCACGGCCGGTGGCCTCCTAGTTGAATGATGTGCCACTGTGTATCAATGCTTCCAGCTGCCTTTGTTTTGTTTGGGACATCCGGTTTGCTGCTGAATTCCCGGTTGTGCCTTGAAGTTTTTGCACAAATTTTACCCCTTTTACCCCCATTTCAGGTTGAAAAGACATTTTTATGTCAGCACTATTTTAAAGGGTAAGCAGGACTTGCCAGGATAACAAGGCCCTGGTATTGTCAGAGTCCTGTATTGTCATTTTATATATGTGCTGCTGACAGTATTTAATAACCGGTTTTCTTATTCAAGTATATGTGCCCAGAGATGGACTTCCTATGTGCAAGCCTCTGAGAGGTTAATTTATTATGGACTTATTTATTGTCATGGACTATCCTGGTTCTTTCAACATCCGCTGTGCCAGGTCAGCGCCCCCTTTCCACTCACTATCCTGTGAAAAAGAGAACGACGCCCCTTGTCACCAGACTTCACCATTTCCAATTGGGTCTGATAAGAGGGTAATTGACATATATGTATGTATGCATGTGTCTTCCTCTATTTCAGGTCATGATTCCAGTTGGGCGGGCCCTGATGGAGTACGAGGTCGTACTCAGCTTAAAGCAGCGGGGTATGTAGTGTACGGGAGAGTAATACCCCGTCACTACTGAAGGGTCACTTGGGTATTGTCGTTCCCCCTGTATTTAAGGGGAGGTTGGTATAGAATATCTTATAATGTCATGCTATGTATTTTCCTGTTACTGTGAAACGTGCATTTGCAGGCCGGCTAGGGTGTAGTTCCAGCTCTGAGTCACTAGAGGGAGCTAGGGAACCCTAGGTTATATAAGGCCCAGTCAGGAAGTAGTAGCAGGAGAGACAGACAGTGGGAGCAGAGGTCAGAGATGATCCTGTGTCTGAGTGGAAGGCCAGGCTATGGGCCTGTGAGAGCAAAGCAGGCCCCAAGCCTGCCGGCTAGGAGAGGGTAGTAAAGGCCCTGTAACCGGGTTCCGGATCCAAGGAAAAGGTTCCCCTCCTGAGTCACCATCCGTTCAGCTGAAGCAGCATAAGCGAGCCACAAGCCAAGACACAGATTACCACAGAGGCCGATCAGATAAAGCGAGAGGTACTCAAGATAACAGAGGAGGTACTAGATAAGGACAGCTTCAAGGGTACGCCAGATAAAGGGCATTAGACCTTGGAGGAAAGTCACATGTAGCAGGGACCAGTCAGGAATAGTGTGCAAGCCGCCTGTACTGCATCTCCTGTAATTAACACTCTGTATAATTCATCGCTAAGACCGGCCTTCCTGTAATGTCAAGAACCGTCTGTATTCTTCTAAAACCAACCGTCTTTTATGGAACTGTGCACTACCAGTGTCCGTGTATTATCCTGACTGATATTCAGTAAAAGTTCCAGTTTTTGTTGGCTATCCTGTGCTTGCTTCATTCTTCCACCATACTTTACACGGCGTGTCACCGGTTAATTGACACTGGCGTCACGAACTCTTTAACTACCTGCCTGTTCCAGTGTTTGCCCCATTTGAAGACGACAGTGGATCCCAGGTTAGTGGTCAATCTGCACTACAAAGCCCAGCATACACTACTGACCCCCTGGGACACTGCAATTGCTTCAGACTTCGTATAGTTAACTTTAAAATTAGAGATCCTCCCGTACAGTTCAAAAAGGGATAGAAGATGCGGAAAGGCCTCGACAGGGTTTGAAAGCATAACCAGGAGATCGTCCGCATAAGCGGCATTTATGTACTCTACAGAGCTACCTCTGACCTTTAGGCCCTTTATACCGGGGTGCTCTCTTATAGCTTGCAATAATGTCTCCATTACCATGACATATAACGTAGGTGACAGAGGACAACCCTGACGGGTCCCGTTAGTAATCGGGAATGGTTGAGATAGTGTACCATTCACCCTTATACGGGCACTAGGTTCATGGTAGAGAGACATGACCGCATTTTGGAATTGTTCTGGAATACCGAATTTATGCAAGGTTCTCCTCATAAATTTCCAGCTCACCCTGTCAAAGGCCTTTTCCGCATCCACACCCAGAAGGACTAGTGAGGCCTTTTCCACTTTGGCTAACTGCATTGCTGACAAAACCCTGCACGAGTTCTGGTTTCCCTCTCTTCCAGGCACAAACCCGGCCTGGTCCGGATGAATCAGCTTAGTCAGAAGGGGAGCAAGACGGGAAGCTAGTAGTTTTGCCCAGATTTTGACGTCTACATTGAGAAGTGAAATCGGCCTGTAGCTGCCGCACTGGTTAGGGTCTTTACCTGCCTTTGGCAAGATTGTGACTGTCGCCTCCAGGGACTGCTTATGGAGGGTAGAGCCACTTAAGATGGAGTTGCACCAAGTGACTAATCGTGGAGACAGAACTGATGCCATTTTTTTATAATACCCCACTGAATACCCGTCAGGTCCCGGGCATTTCCCCATTGGCATAGAACTCAAATTTTTTTCCACCTCGTCTAATGAGACTGGGGCAGTGAGTTTGTCCCTATCACTAATCTCCAATGTAGGTAAGTTGAGATCCCTCAAAAATTTGTCCGCCGTCTCCTCAATGTCAGCCTCTGAGTCACCCTCTGGACATTTGAGACCATAGAGCTTGCTATAGAACTTGTGGAATTCTCTGGCAATATCTGAGGTTCTATGTAATAATTTGCCACCCTTATCCTTAATTCCAGGTATGTATGAAGCATCTTTCTTCTGCTTAAGGAGTGCCGCCATAAGCTTTGTCCCCTTGTCCCCATGAGCATAAAACCGGAACTGAGCATACTGATAGGACTTTGCCTGATGATAGTTAAGGTGGTCTTTAAGTTTTTTCCTAGTTAGTGCCAGCTCCTGTTGGGCTTCAAACGTTTTGGACTTCTTATGCAGGGATTCCAAGGCTGTTATCTTCTCTAGCAGTGTGTGAAATATCTTTTGTCTTTCTTTCTTTTTCCAACTGCCTAAGGCAATCAACTCCCCCCTTACAACCGCCTTATGCGTCTCCCAGACGGTGGTGACAGAGACGTCGTCCGTGGAGTTCTCCACAAAAAATTGTTGTATTTTTGCCTTGATGTCTCTCACCACCTTCTCATCATCTAGCAGAGTTTCATTCAATCTCCATTGTCGAGAAGGCTGGGGTAATTCAGAGAACACCACGGACGTCGTGACAGGAGCGTGGTCAGACACCGTCATAGGGTCAATGGTGGAGCTACTCACCAATCCAGCGTGGGTGTCAGTAATGAAAATATAGTCTAGCCTGGAGTAAACCTTATGTGGGGCTGAAAAGAATGTGTAATCCAAATCTGTAGGGTGAGTCAGTCGCCAGGTATCCAATAAATGGGCCTCTGCTAAATGCTTGTTAATCCTACCAATAGCTGCTTGAGTCAGTTGGGAGGAGTGATCAGAAGCATCCATTAGTGGGTTTAAGGCCACGTTAAGATCCCCCCCTACCAAACAAATACCCTCTGCAAAAGCAGTCAATTTAGACAGTGTGGACCGCAACCAAACCCCTTGACCCCGATTAGGGCTATATAGACTCGCTAATGTTACAAGTGTAGTCCCTATCTTACCTTTTATGAACATAAAGCGACCCTCTGAGTCGGTTAGAGACGAAGTAAGGGAGAAGGGAACCCTTTTGGAAATGGCAATCCCCGCGCCCCTGGAAGCTTTGGCGTGAGAGCTGATGAACCACTGACTAAAGTAAGACTGGGAGAGTTTGGGAACATGACCTAGCTTAAGGTGCAGTTCTTGAAAAAACCAGACGACAGTGCGTCTCTTTTTCAATAGTCTGATTACCTGTGAACGCTTCTGAGGGGTATTGAACCCCCTCACATTAAACGAGGTACAGTTAACTGCAGACATCATGGCAGAGGTACATACAAGTATTTGCATACGATAAAGAATGTGTACATGGACAGGAAAACAGGGAGAACAAACAGAATAACGCCTTGCTTTGGGCAAGGTCCTTTGTACCTCTGAGCCAGAAGGTTGCTAAAAATAACAACACGGGAACTTCTTCAAGCCCAGTATGGTCAAAGGAGATAGTGGAACTCCTTGCAGGAGCACAGGAACCACCGGTGACATGGTGGGAGCAGGCTGACATGCTCAGTGTCAGGCAATACTACTCCTGAACACAAATCAGGGTTCCCACCCCACAAAGTGTGCCAACAAGGTATCTCATCTGTGTGGACAAGCCACTACCTTGACTGCCGGAAAGAATCTGGCTATACATACATAACCGGGAATAACAAAACATTATATGTACTCTTTTAGTACCAGCATAAAGAATGCATTGCAACCATAACTACTATGGGGTTCACCTCTGCCAACAATAAGCGGATGCAACCACACAACATGTGCCTGAACGGCACTAACTTGACTCATTTTAAATGCGCTCCAACCCCTTAATAAGTATTCTCTGTGGAGCCCGCATTAACATAGACCCACATACGACCTGCTGAGAATGTTCAGGTAATTCTCTGTTTTGCTCTTGGGCCTTTCCTGGATGGCACCTTCGACCATCTGGAGCATTCAGGGAGTTCTGGGAGCGGGACGCCAGTGTCCGCCGAGGGCAGCCATGACGGTATGTCCTGAGGCGTGGTGTTAACCAGCTCCCATGCCGCCGGCAGATCACTGGGGGTTCGAATAGTGCACCTCTTGCCATCCCTGGAGAAAGTAAGCCCGAAAGGAAAGAGCCACTTGAAGGGGATCTTGCTGTGGCGAAGGATCTCGGTGACAGGTCTCAGAATTCTTCTCTTGTTCAGGGTTGAAGGCGCGAGGTCCTGGAACAGCAGAATCTTGTTGCCGTCGTATTTTACATCTCCCCTCTCTCTGGCTGCTTTGAAAATAGCAGCGGTATCAACATACCGCAAGAGTCCACAGACTACATCACGAGGGGGTTCTCCCTCCCTGGGTTTGGGTCGCAGGGAGCGGTGGATGCGCTCTATTGTAACTGCAGCCGCAGCGTCAGGGCCCAGCAGGGATGTGAAAATGGCGGACGCAGCAGCAGGAAGGTCCTCATGTGGCACCGCTTCTGGCAGGCCTCTGAAGCGTACATTTTTGCGTCTGCTTCTGTTTTCCTGATCTTCAATAAGGGCATAAGCGTGATCCAGGGAGGACAGGTAAGCAGAGCTGTTGTCTCCTAGCACGCGGGCGTGTTCCAGGATGGCCCCTTGTGTAGTTTCAAGCCTCTCGACTCTGTGGCCGATGTGTTTGATGTCCTCCTTTATCTCCGTGAGCTCCTGCATCACCGGCTGTATCACAGACATGAGCGCTTGCTGCAGGAAACGCTTTGAGATGGGTTCAGCTGCTTCAGCTTGCGATCCCTGAGAGCCCTCAGTAAGCGGGCTGTCCGCTCTCTCTGCTTCCTCCATGCCGTCCTCAGGATCCGGCGGCGCCATCTTAGGTCGCTCTGCTACCGGAGCTGCAGACCGCTTATTAAAGAATTTCTCCATTTCGGAGGGTCCCCGGTCTTGCTTGAGGGGTTCAGGACGGTCTCCGGGAATATATCTGCCGATTTTCCCCATGTTTATGCAGTCAGAATGCGAAATAAACCACTTTGTGAGGCTATGAAGAGGAGAGCTCTTCTCACATGCGGCCGGTCAGGACGCCGGTCAAGCTCCGCCCCCCTATAGTAGTTATATCCTTGTACATAGGAGGTAGTATTATAGTAGTTATTTTCTTGTACATAGGAGCAGTATTATAGTAGTTATATTCTTGTACATAGGAGGTAGTATTATAGTAGTTATTTTCTTGTACATAGGAGCAGTATTGTAGTAGTTATATTCTTGTACATAGGAGCAGTATTATAGTAGTTATATTCTTATACATAGGAGGCAGTATTATAGTAGTTATATTCTTGTACATAGGAGCAGTATTATAGTAGTTATATTCCTGTACATAGGAGGCAGTATTATAGTAGTTATATTCTTGTACATAGGAGGCAGTATTTATAGTAGTTATATTCTTGTACATAGGAGGCAGTATTATAGTAGTTATATTCTTGTACATAGGAGGCAGTATTATAGTAGTTATATTCTTGTACATAGGAGCAGTATTATAGTAGTTATATTCTTGTACATAGGAGCAGTATTATAGTAGTTATATTCTTGTACATAGGAGCAGTATTATAGTAGTTATATTCTTGTACATAGCAGGCAGTATTATAGTAGTTATATTCTTGTACATAGGAGCAGTATTATAGTAGTTATATTATTGTACATAGGAGGCAGTATTATAGTAGTTATATTCTTGTACATAGGAGGCAGTATTATAGTAGTTATATTCCTGTATATAGGAGCCAGTATTATAGTAGTTATATTCTTGTACATAGGAGGCAGTATTATAGTAGTTATATTCTTGTACATAGGAGGCAGTATTATAGTAGTTATATTCTTGTACATAGGAGGCAGTATTATAGTAGTTATATTCTTGTACATAGGAGGCAGTATTATAGTAGTTATATTCTTGTACATAGGAGCAGTATTATAGTAGCTATATTCTTGTACATAGGAGGCAGTATTATAGTAGTTATATTCTTGTACATAGGAGCAGTATTATAGTAGCTATATTCTTGTACATAGGAGGCAGTATTATAGTAGTTATATTCTTGTACATAGGGGGAGTATTATAGTAGTTATATTCTTGTACATAGGGGCAGTATTATAGCAGTTATATTCTTGTACATAGGAGCAGTATTATAGTAGTTATATTCTTGTACATAGAAGCAGTATTATAGTAGTTATATTCTTGTATATAGGAGGCAGTATTATAGTAGTTATATTCTTGTACATAGGAGCAGTATTATAGTAGTTATATTCCTGTACATAGGAGGCAGTATTATAGTAGTTATATTCTTGCACATAGGAGCAGTATTATAGTAGATATATTCTTGTACATAGGGGCAGTATTATAGCAGTTATATTCTTGTACATAGGAGCAGTATTATAGTAGTTATATTCTTGTACATAGAAGCAGTATTATAATAGTTTTTTAAACACACACAAGAGAATTCCCCTTCGTTACTATTACTGGAAATACAGGTTATGTGATATATTTAGAAAATGAAAGTTAGATTCTAGTCTACAATGCAGGGGAAATTCTAATTAAACAAAAAGACATCTGCAGAGAGATGAGGTGTAGACATTTTCCACGCTGCGAGCTGAGACATTCAAAGATCTGTTACGTAGGTTTTATGTAAGTGCAGAAGCGTAACGATCGCAGAGAGTGTATATATATCCATTTTGCCATACAGAGGGGGCAAAGTGGATATATATACAAAGGGGGCAAAAAATGAAATATACAGGTGAAACTCGAAAAATTAGAACACTGTGCAAAGTTCATTTATTTCAGTAATGCAACTTAAAAGATGAAACTAACATATACAGACGTGGACAAAATTGTTGGTACCCTTTGGTCAATGAAAGAAAAAGTCACAATGGTCACAGAAATAACTTTAATCTGACAAAAGTAATAATAAATTAAAATTCTATAAATGTTAACCAATGAAAGTCAGACATTGTTTTTCAACCATGCTTCAACAGAATTATGTAAAAAAATAAACTCATGAAACAGGCATGGACAAAAATGATGGTACCCCTAGAAAACACAGAACATAATGTGACCAAAGGGACATGTTAATTCAAGGTGTGTCCACTAATTAGCATCACAGGTGTCTACAACCTTGTAATCAGCCATTGGGCCTATATATATGGCTCCAGGTAATCACTGTGTTGTTTGGTGATATGGTGTGTACCACACTCGACATGGACCAGAGGAAGCAAAGGAAAGAGCTGTCTCAAGAGATCAGAAAGAAAATTATAGACAAGCATGTTAAAGGTAAAGGCTATAAGACCATCTCCAAGCAACTAGATGTTCCTGTGAGTACAGTTGCACATATTATTCATAAGTTTAAGATCCATGGGACTGTAGCCAACCTCCCTGGACGTGGCCGCAGGAGGAAAATTGATGACAAATCTAAGAGACGGATAATCCGAATGGTAACAAAAGAGCCTAGAAAGACTTCTAAAGAGATTCAAGGTGAACTTCATGCTCAAGGAACATCAGTGTCAGATCGCACCATCCGTCGTTGTTTGAGCCAAAGTGGACTACATGGGAGACGACCAAGGAGGACACCATTGTTGAAAACGAATCATAAAAAAGCAAGACTGGAATATGCCAAACTACATGTTGACAAGCCACAAAGCTTCTGGGAGAATGTCCTGTGGACAGATGAGACAAAAATCGAAGTTTTTGCCAAGGCACATCAGCTGTATGTTCACAGACGAAAAAATGAAGCATATCAAGAAAAGAACACTGTCCCTACTGTGAAACATGGAGGAGGCTCTGTTATGTTCTGGGGCTGCTTTGCTGCGTCTGGCACAGGGTGTCTTGAATCTGTGCAGGGTACAATGAAATCTCAAGACTATCAAGGAATTCTAGAGAGAAATGTACTAGCCAGTGTCAGAAAGCTTGGTCTCAGTCGCAGGTCATGGGTCTTGCAACAGGACAATGACCCAAAACACACCGCTAAAAACACCCAAGAATGGCTAAGAGGAAAAAATTGGACTATTCTAAAGTGGCCTTCTATGAGCCCTGACCTCAATCCTATTGAGCATCTTTGGAAGGAGCTGAAACATGCAGTCTGGAAAAGGCACCCTTCAAACCGGACACAACTGGAGCAGTTTGCTCATGAGGAGTGGGCCAAAATACCTGCTGAGAGGTGCAGATGTCTCATTGACAGTTACAGGAAGCGTTTGATTGCAGTGATTGCCTCAAAAGGTTGCGCAACAAAATATTAAGTTAGGGGTACCATCATTTTTGTCCATGCCTGTTTCATGAGTTTATTTTTTTACATAATTCTGTTGAAGCATGGTTGAAAAACAATGTCTGACTTTCATTGGTTAACATTTATAGAATTTTAATTTATTATTACTTTTGTCAGATTAAAGTTATTTCTGTGACCATTGTGACTTTTTCTTTCATTGACCAAAGGGTACCAACAATTTTGTCCACGTCTGTATGTGATAGACTCATTACATGCAAAGCGAGATATTTCAAGCCTTTATTTGTTATAATTTGGATGATTATTGCTTAGAGCTTATGAAACCCCAAAGTCACAATCTCAGGTCCCCTTTGCTCAGGGGGTATGGATTATTAGCTGACTAGAGTGTGACACTGAGCCGAGAATATTGAACCTTTTCACAAAATTCTAACTTTAATTTGCATTACTGAAATAAATGAACAATTGCACGATATTCAAATTTTTCAAGTTTCACCTGTATACAGTGAGAAATGGGGCAAAAAATTGAATATATACAGAGGGGGCAAAATAAAAAATATATACAGTGAGAGAGAGTTTTTCACATTTTAACTGAGTACCTTTACATGTGGAGTACCCTCCGCTGATGCTGCCAGAATTTTTCTTTTCTTAAAAGATCCCTCGTCTGCCCCGCTGTGATCCCCCAAAGTTTTGGCGCCCAATATGTTAATACCGAGCATCGGTACAGACCTATAGTGGGCGGGGGCTCAGGGGGGGCCCAATTCAAAGTTTGCCCTGGGGCCCATAGAACTCTAGTTACGCCACTGTGTGAGTGTATTCATGGTAACTCAAAGGTTCCCCATAATACATACATGGAAATTTCTGGAAATCCCCATCAGGGAGAGTAGAAATTGTAAATTAATTTTTTAGCGTAAGTTACTCCCCTGTTTACCAGTCACGCCCCCCATTCACAGGTCACTCCACCCTTTTTCAGATCATAGGCAGCGCTCATGAACCGCACTGTCACCGGGCGGTCACGTCTTCATACACTTCCTCACATATATGATAGGGTACATACTGCAGCATTGCACACAGCAGCCAATCAAAGGCCACAGTCTAATTATCCAGTGCTCTGATTGGCTGCAGTTCTGGCCTATGGAGCTCAGTCACTGCTATTGGAATCCCGCTTCTTTGTGATGTCACTGATTTGCGGTTTTTCATATGAAGCCAACATTCCGCTGATCGGTTCAAAGATGATATTTCAGCGGAGACATCACAACGGTAATGACAACTGTCACCTACAGTCCTAAATGCTGTGCGGGTCAATATCTACTGTATATAGGGAATTTTATAATGTATAGGGGTCAGAATTATGCTTTTCTAAAGCAGAGCACCAAATCCTCTGCTTCCCTAAACATAGTCTTAAAGCGATTGTCCCATAGTGAATGTTCTTTATAGTAAAAAAAAATTTAAAATGCTGATATCCAAAGATATTCCAAAAATAACTTTCGTATAGCGCCACCTGCCGTTTGTATTGAATAGCTTTCTGCGTCCACCTCAAATGTGGAGAGGTGGACACACATGCTTAGTCTTTTCTCTCTCTGTTCCTTCTGGTGTGTGATGAACTGGATACTTTGAAAACTGCAGTGTCCTCTCTGCTTCTCGGAGAAGATGCTGAGCAAGCGCCATTAGAATAACACTATCTCACTGTCCTAACACTCACTCGGTATCGTCCCTGAGAAGCAGAGAGGACCCTGCCTCTTAAGACACAAACACCTCCCCACACCAGGAATCCCTCCTCATAAATGAAGTGGGGAGAGGAAAAACTGAAGAAGTGGTGCGAATTTACTGATTTACCTTCATCTGGTCCCGCTCCTCCATCAAGGCCCACCTTCTTCTCACCACTTTTGAAAAGTGTCGAGAAGTGTAAAAGGTTGTAAATTACAATGCGAATACAGTGTGACGCCATAAAAGTGGAGTAAATACTTTGACAAATCTGACCCTGTGTGTCCTCCTTAGCACATTTACTGAGGAGGACGCACAAAGGCTGTTCAATAGAAATAGCAGGTGGCGCCATTATACAAAAACTACACAAAACACGCCAAATACCAAAATGTTTATAATTATAGGCGGAATTTAACCATGATAAATACTCTTTGTGGGATAACTACTTCTTCGTCACTAGAGGGAGCTCACTACTAAAGGTTGTCTTCTATAAGATCCTAGGCTCCCCCTAGTGGTGTCTGCAGGAAATCCAAAATTTTATAATAATCTATGACTATATGAGGGAAAATAAATTTACCTTTTTTCGTTAGGTGTTTTAGACTTTACATTTTATATTAAGCAGCAGCTCTAATATGTTTGGGTCACTGCTTAGCAATGAAGAAGGTGGCTTTGAGTGACATATCGGACCTCCTTCCTGTAGAAGTGCTCTAGAAGAACATATTTACCCACTGACCACTGACCGTGTCCTGGAACCACAGCATTACTAGCCCATGAAATGTAATAACAGATCGAGCTCAACAGAGGATGCTCTGGTGTAGCTGATCTCCACCCTGGCTCATATAGGGGTGGGTCCGTGCCCTCTATGACATCCATATATCCTACTGGGCATATTAAAAGTGCTTGTCGCCGGTTTGCGTCACTCCCTTCAAGCAGGGGTCTCTGGACTCCTGTTCTCTTGATTTATGGGGGTTCCATCAGTTGGGCCCCACCAATCAGAAACTTCTAACCTATCTTTTGAATTGTACACAGCCTTCATCATCTTGTGGTGGACTCAAGTGATTCTGACATGCAGTACGGCAGACCACCACTACCTAGCACGTCCCGGCACCCCCTTGTCTGAGGAGGAGTATGAGCAATTTATAAAGCTCATCCAACCTGAATGGAAAGCCAAGCAGCTCTGCAAGATCCGCCAGGTCTCCGGGTGTGAAGACCCACAAGTTTTTGGCTTTGACTTGGTCGAGAACCATGGACACATTCCCAAGGGTGACTATGAATATTGTGTATGGACTGCAAATTTAGACTGAACCAAATTCAAGAACATGTAGCACAAGTTGACACTGATGTTAATGTTGCAGGACCGGTTTGCACAGAATTGGATTCTTTCCCCCAATTCGACTCCTTCTGCCAATTTGCACTGTTCCGCTGCACAAAGAACCAGTTCTACATAAAGGTAGGGGAGATGGTCCACCAGTTCAGTTGTATAGCTCAAACCAATATCTAGAATAGCAGGTGAAGAGGCCACCAGAGCTATTATGTTGACTGAGGAGCTCATACATCAACATTCGTATGAACACAGATTCTACTGCTTAGTCACTGACCAACTTGTAAATTCTTGTCCCAAAAATGAAAGATGTTTCACCGTAGGTTCTGAATCTCAACCTTCACCCTGGGTTCACACCTGAGCGTTTCTGAGACGCGCGTTTTACGAGCGTATTTGTCGCGCGTTTTTATGCGTGTTTTTTGCAATAGTAAACGCGCGTTTGACTTGCGTTTGTGTGATTGACTGCAGTGTTGTCCAATGAGTCTATGGGCCAAAACGCGCGACAAACGCCCAAAAAAAAGCTCAAGAACTTGTTTATGTGTCGGGCGTTTTACAGCGCGTTCAAACGCGCTGTAAAACGCTCAAGTGTGAACCAGGGCCATAGGAAAGCATTGGTTTTCACGTGTTGAGCGTTTTACGCTCAGGTGTGAACTTAGGGTAAAGGGGTTATCCAGAAGCACCAACCTGAATGGAGCTGAGACCACAATCATCTTGTCCTCTTCATTCTGCTGCTCTGTGGGGTTCTCACTGGTCAGACTCTAACAAATCAAATATTGAGGACCTGCCTTAATGCTAGGCCATCAAAGAGGGTCTCTCACTCTGGAGGACCTGTCCTATCCTGCATTGGACAAGCAACCCTTTGATTGGAATGGCCACTGTGTAATGCTTGATTTTCACCTGGGGTGGCGGTGCAGGGAAATTGAGCACTTGTCTCCAGTCTTCCTTACAGATTACAGCTGATCGCTGCAACACTTTGTGATCTTATTGGCAACAGGTCTTTTAAAAACAATACAAATTGTAAATGTGGCGCACAGGATTCACCAATAGCCAAAAATAGAGGTGCACTCAGTAAGGCCTCATGCACACGACCGTTGTTGTATTCCGTGTCCGTTGTTCCGTTTTCCGTGATTTTCTGCGGACCCATTGACTTTCAATGGGTCCGTTTAAAAACTCGGATAATGCACCGTTTGTCATCCGCGTCTGTGATCCGTGTTTTCAGTCCGTCAAAAAAATATGACCTGTCCTATTTTTTTCACGGACAACGGTTCGCGGACCCATTCAAGTCAATGGGTCCGTGAAAAAACACAGAGGCACACAAGATTGTCATCCGCGTCCGTGATCCGTGTCCTTTTTTTTCCTATCATTTGCGAGGCAAACTTGACTTAGATTTTTTTTTCAATTTCCTTCATGTCTGGTGATCCTCCGAAAATCAAGGAAGACACACGGAAACAAAAACAGAAACGGATCACGGAACAACGGAACCCCGTTTTGCGGACCGTGAAAAATTACTGTCGTGTGCATGAGGCCTAAAGTGGACTCACCCTGTCCACTCCAAAAATAGGACCTGAGCGAATTGTAAAAGGAACTGGGCGCTCTCAAGATATCTAAACCATGCAGAAGTTTATTAACACATTAAATAGACAACAATAAAATGGTGCGCATTCTAAAACAAAACACGTAATACAGTGGCTGAGAGTAATCAATTCATTGGTAGCATGTGTATATCTATCTAATCATGGTAATAATACAGCTAAAATATACCAATGAGTAGAACCTAAAAGCAAAATGGCATCAAAGATAAATAATGTCATAAAACTATACAAAGACTCTAAATTAGTGCATAAATAGTAGCAGCAATGTTCAAATGCGAAATAGTCCTGAGGAACGTGGTGGCAGCACAAACCAGCGGCGTCCCGCTGTAATATTATCACTGCGAGTTTTATGAAAATGTTCTGCAGGAAAAATTCGAACAGTCTTACCGCACTACTGTTCACACCACGGAATCACTCTGCTAGATGGTTCTGTGTATGAAGAGGCCGATGTACTCCGAGCGGTAGTAGTCCTCCACGCTGGTAAATGTTTGGCACGTGCAAACAGACCTTTGCTATGAACTCAGGTCTTGCGTAATATCTTTCTCATGGACAGTGT
>NW_025334502.1:0-95357 GCF_014858855.1 Bufo gargarizans | reverse complement strand
CCTAATTAAAGTTTTGTTTAAAATAAATAAGATTGCAACATTGTGTCTAATTTCTCTGTTATTAGTGGTCGACACGGTAAAAATAATTACAATATGCATTTATAGCGCTCATTGTTTTCTTCCAAGGAAGAAATTTAAGATGAATTATCAGTTTTGCCAGACAAATTCTTCCACAGTTACAGATCTAGATAGTGAACTTATTAAACTGTTACCTCTGTTGATATTACATTGGCACGGCGGGATTGTCCTGGCCCCAAAAATGTGCATTATATATACAGTGACAGTATAGACCGTGTAGAAAACGGATGGAACAGCTGCCGGCCCTGGTCTGAGAGAGCGATCTTTACTAGCCACAGGGTTCCTTTAGAGAGCATCTGACAGTATGATCAATGCTATTAAATGCCTGGTAGGGTTGAACATGCTGAGTAAAACGTTGCCTTTCTTATGTCTGTATGTTAAACAGTTGCAGAGATATCAGTAGTGTTGTTCATAAACAAATGAGCATATTGGAGCACCAGGGGCGGGGCTGAGTCCTTGGAGCACTGATTTTGTAACACCCCCTGCGCTCTACACACTTTCCCCTCCCCCTTGACAGGGCTAGACATCAGCATGCTGTGGGCGGAGCTGTGTCCTAGCATTTACATATCACATACACTAGTTAGTATAGAAATCTACTCTTCTCATCATGGTAAGGCTATAGTAAGTAGTGTATAGAATATGTAAATTCTAGGACACAGCTCATGTTTGCTGTTCATGGGGTTAGTATCCTCCTTTAATACAATACAATCCCACAATAAACAACCCAGCTCTGCTGTGTATGACGAGTCTGCACTGCTACATGTGTGCTCCAGCAAAGAAAGGGTGCAGAATATCGCTGTCATTACAAAATCATACTGACTCATAGCAGAAGCAAAAAGGAAACCCAGAAACTTTGCAAGAAATCAGAGAAAACAATATCCACCACTATAATGATGTTTTTGGGAAAAGCGAGGACAGGAACGTGGGGTCACAACAAAGCAAATAATGAGGAACAGTTTGAGGCTGCAGAGCAGGAAACTCTCCCGCTTTCACTGCAATCACTTTCAGGCGCAAATTCTCTTCATTGTGTCGGAGCAAAGGTGAGGACTGAAGACACGCGCTGCATTCGGCAAGGGGCCGAGGATTGCGGTAATTAGCTGCTGTTCACACGCAGAGCTCCCTTTCTAGAATTAGATGTATAGAGGTAAAAACTGTAAAAGATAGGGGACATGGCTTCTGGATTGCAGAGGCCTCGCACATTTAACAAAGGGACGGGGCAAGAAATCGACTATTAGAAAAGACTCTAAGATTGGTGGAGCGCCTTGTAAGGATGTAGAGATGAAGCAGAGCTAAGGTTGTTAGATGTAGAAGGGATGGGTACTCCATCTGACAAGTCCAATGGAGACATCATGCCGCCTCCTACGGTGGCTCAGTGATTAGTATTGTTGCCCTGTAGCACTGGGGTCCTAGGTTTCAATCTGATCAAGGCCATTAGGATACTTTGTTAGGAGATATTTATTAGTGTTGATCGCGAATATTCTAATTGCAAATTTTTATTGTGAATATTGGTACTTCGAGAATTCACAAATATCTAGAATATAGTGCTATATCTTCGCAATCGCAAATATTCTAGATTTTTTTTCATCAGTACCCATGATCCCTCACTGCTTCTTGCTTGTGGGCCGATGAGTAGGCTGCAATATCTTTGACTTTAGGAGTAGTGTTGATTGTGAATTTTCCGATTGCAGATTTTTGCAATCAAAAAAATAATGACTGGAAATCATGAATTCGCGAATATATGATGAATATTCACCCAAATTTTCATGAATTTGAATATTGCCCCTGCCGCTCATCACTGATATTTATGCTATATGTGTCTATATGTGGCCACACAGTGGTTGCGATATGAGTAGCAGTCTGTCCAAAATTATTGCTAGCATGTTGCCTTATTGAGAAATTAGGAGTCCTTAACCAAATTCCAGGTGAGGTAAGGGTGGACACGTCATTCTGTACCATAAGGTGCAGTTGAAAGTTTTGGCCCAACCTGAGTGCTCTATCGTTGAGTGATCAGACTTGGGACTCACCACTCTAGATAAATGTTAGAGGCATGGTGAAATGCAAGATGATACTTTAGGAAGGAAATTGAATGTGGTGCCCATACTGGGACACAGAGTTCAAGGTAAAATTAAGTCAAGGTTTAGAAACAGACTGTGGAGGAGACCAGCAGGGGACATTCCATCTGGAGGTTTTTCTACAACAAGCCTTAAAGGGTCATCATGGGTCCAAAGTGTTACAGGGCTGCTTGGATGTGATTCTCTTAGCTCCACTGATGGTCTCCACATGGAACTGAACCGAATTATAAATAATTCCAATGACATTTCTAAAACGTCACTGTCCATGGCTGTTACGAGTTTACCATTAGACCAGCGTCTTCCTAAAGCTGATTATTATTTTCCTGCAGGAACATGAGGAAGACGCCTCCTGTGTTGTCTTATGAGGAGTATTTTGTACATCTGTAATCCCAGCCAAGTAATTATGCTTCTCACAAGTAAATCAATTAGAGGTAGATGTTACACTTCTCTCCTGCACCGAATAGCGGTTAATCCAACACCCACTAATGAGCGCCTGCATGGTATTAAACTAATAGGGTGCTGTCAGAAGAAAAGGCAGACCAATGTAAGACGGGGATAGGCAAACATCACAGGGTCCGTCCCGTACCCCCTAATCCTCCTCGTGTTTACTATAATTAATGATTAAATTAAATTAAATTCACAATATAATTGAGACTTCACAAAGAAGCTAGGCCTGCCTTATATGCACATGGACTAGTCCAGTAATGAGGTTTGGGCGATATGGGTATAAGAACAGAGATTTTAACATGAAAGTGAATTTCGACCATGTGTGCACATTATACTCTAAAATGTATACTTACCTTTATGAATAATTTCCATATAGATACAATGTACCTAAAAGTGGCATTACTGTGTACATATATACTGCACTGATCCAAAGTTATATCCTGTATAGAGTTGAGCGAACACCTGGATGTTCGGGTTCGAGAAGTTCGGCCGAACATCCCGGAAATGTTCGGGTTCGGGATCCGAACCCGATCCGAACTTCGTCCCGAACCCGAACCCCATTGAAGTCAATGGGGACCCGAACTTTTCGGCACTAAAAAGGCTGTAAAACAGCCCAGGAAAGAGCTAGAGGGCTGCAAAAGGCAGCAACATGTAGGTAAATCCCCTGCAAACAAATGTGGATAGGGAAATGAATTAAAATAAAAATTAAATAAATAAAAATTAACCAAAATCAATTGGAGAGAGGTTCCATAGCAGAGAATCTGGCTTCCCGTCACCCACCACTGGAACAGTCCATTCTCAGATATTTAGGCCCCGGCACCCAGGCAGAGGAGAGAGGTCCCGTAACAGAGAATCTGTCTTCATGTCAGCAGAGAATTAGTCTGCATGTCATAGCAGAGAATGAGGCTTCACGTCAGCCACCACTGCAACAGTCCATTGGCATATATTTAGGCCCAGCACACACACAGGCAGAGGAGAGAGGTCCCGTAACAGAGAATCTGGCTTCATGTCAGCAGAGAATCAGTCTGCATGTCATAGCAGAGAATGAGGCTTCACGTCAGCCACCACTGCAACAGTCCATTGTCATAAATTTAGGCCCAGCACTAGTGTTGAGCGGCATGTCCCATATTCGAATTCGCGAAATTTTGTGAATATTCGAAAGAATATTCGTAAAATATTCGCGATTATTCAAATTCGTTATTATTTCGCATATGCGATAATTCGAATTTTCGCATCGCATAATACATATGCTATGCAAAATTCACATGTGCGCTAATGAAATCGCCTTACGAAGATTCGCAACTCAATTCAATCACTAATGTATGAATGCAATGCCCTTTGCCTCTGTTCTGGGACAAGTGTAGATATTCGCATGTGCGCTAATAAAATCGCCTTACGAAGATTCGCACCTCAATCACTTTCTAGGGAATGTGAGACTTTTGGGAATCAATCGAGATACAGTGGGGGGTGATGACAGTAGTTGACAGAGTACAGATCAATGTAATCTGTAAGGTGGAAAGTAAAATAAAAAATACGAATATTCGTAAATCGAATTTTACGAAGTTCTACGTATTCGCGAATATGGTGCTATACTATATGAATGCACAGGCCTTTGCCTCTCTGTTCTGGGGACAAGTGTAGATATTTGCATTTGCGTTAATAAAATCGCCTTACGAAGATTCGCAGCTCAATTCAATCACTAATGTATGAATGCAAAGCCCTTTGCCTCTGTTCTGGGACAAGTGTAGATATTCGCATGTGCGCTAATAAAATCGCCTTACGAAGATTCGCAACTCAATTCACTAATGTATGAATGCAAAGCCCTTTGCCTCTGTTCTGGGACGTGCCGATATTCGCATGTGCGCTAATAAAATCGCCTTACGAAGATTCGCGCCTCAATCACTTTCTAGGCAATGTGAGTAAGATCTGAGCTGTTGGACCTTTGGGAAACAATCAATTATATGTGTACTGTAATTTTGTGGGGGGGGGGGGAAAACAAAAAACGAATATTCGTTTTTACGAATATATAGCACTATATTCGAAATATTCGCGAAATCGCGAAGTTGCGATATTCGCGAAAAAAATTTGCTTTTCGAATATTCGCTCTCAACACTACCCAGCACCCAGGCAGAGGAGAGAGGTCCCGTAACAGACAATCTGGCTTCATGTCAGCAGAGAATCAGTCTGCATGTCATAGCAGAGAATGAGGCTTCACGTCAGCCACCACTGCAACAGTCCATTGGCATATATTTAGGCCTAGCACACAGGCAGAGCAGAGAGGTCCCGTAACAGACAATCTGGCTTCATGACAGCAGAGAATCAGTCTGCATGTCATAGCAGAGAATGAGGCTTCACGTCAGCCACCACTGCAACAGTCCATTGGCATATATTTAGGCCTAGCACACAGGCAGAGCAGAGAGGTCCCGTAACAGACAATCTGGCTTCATGACAGCAGAGAATCAGTCTGCATGTCATAGCAGAGAATGAGGCTTCACGTCACCCACCACTGCAACAGTCCATTGGCATATATTTAGGCCTAGCACACAGGCAGAGCAGAGAGGTCCCGTAACAGACAATCTGGCTTCATGTCAGCAGAGAATCAGTCTGCATGTCATAGCAGAGAATCAGGCTTCACGTCAGCCACCACTGCAACAGTCCATTGGCATATATTTAGGCCTAGCACACAGGCAGAGCAGAGAGGTCCCGTAACAGACAATCTGGCTTCATGTCAGCAGAGAATCAGTCTGCATGTCATAGCAGAGAATGAGGCTTCACGTCAGCCACCACTGCAACAGTCCATTGGCATATATTTAGGCCTAGCACACAGGCAGAGCAGAGAGGTCCCGTAACAGACAATCTGGCTTCATGTCAGCAGAGAATCAGTCTGCATGTCATAGCAGAGAATCAGGCTTCACGTCAGCCACCACTGCAACAGTCCATTGTCATAAATTTAGGCCCAGCACCCAGGCAGAGGAGAGAGGTCCCGTAACAGACAATCTGGCTTCATGTCAGCAGAGAATTAGTCTGCATGTCATAGCAGAGAATCAGGCTTCATGTCAGCCACCACTGCAACAGTCCATTGGCATATATTTAGGCCCAGCACCCAGGCAGAGGAGGGAGGTCCCGTAACAGAGAATCTGTCTTCATGTCAGCAGAGAATCAGTCTGCATGTCATAGCAGAGAATGAGGCTTCACGTCAGCCACCACTGCAACAGTCCATTGGCATATATTTAGGCCTAGCACACAGGCAGAGGAGAGGTTCATTCAACTTTGGGTAGCCTCGCAATATAATGGTAAAATGAAAATAAAAATAGGATTGAATGAGGAAGTGCCCTGGAGTCCAATAATATATGGTTATGGGGAGGTAGTTAATGTCTAATCTGGACAAGGGACGGACAGGTCCTGTGGGATCCATGCCTGGTTCATTTTTATGAACGTCAGCTTGTCCACATTGGCTGTAGACAGGCGGCTGCGTTTGTCTGTAATGACGCCCCCTGCCGTGCTGAATACACGTTCAGACAAAACGCTGGCTGCCGGGCAGGCCAGCACCTCCAAGGCATAAAAGGCTAGCTCTGGCCACGTGGACAATTTAGAGACCCAGAAGTTGAATGGGGCCGAACCATCAGTCAGTACGTGGAGGGGTGTGCACACGTACTGTTCCACCATGTTAGTGAAATGTTGCCTCCTGCTAACACGTTGCGTATCAGGTGGTGGTGCAGTTAGCTGTGGCGTGTTGACAAAAGTTTTCCACATCTCTGCCATGCTAACCCTGCCCTCAGAGGAGCTGGCCGTGACACAGCTGCCTTGGCGACCTCTTGCTCCTCCTCTGCCTTGGCCTTGGGCTTCCACTTGTTCCCCTGTGACATTTGGGAATGCTCTCAGTAGCGCGTCTACCAACGTGCGCTTGTACTCGCGCATCTTCCTATCACGCTCCAGTGCAGGAAGTAAGGTGGGCACATTGTCTTTGTAGCGTGGATCCAGCAGGGTGGCAACCCAGTAGTCCGCACAGGTTAAAATGTGGGCAACTCTGCTGTCGTTGCGCAGGCACTGCAGCATGTAGTCGCTCATGTGTGCCAGGCTGCCCAGGGGTAAGGACAAGCTGTCCTCTGTGGGAGGCGTATCGTCATCGTCCTGCCTTTCCCCCCAGCCACGCACCAGTGATGGACCCGAGCTGCGTTGGGTGCCACCCCGCTGTGACCATGCTTCATCCTCATCCTCCTCCACCTCCTCCTCATCCTCGTCCTCCTCGTCCTCCAGTAGTGGGCCCTGGCTGGCCACATTTGTACCTGGCCTCTGCTGTTGCCAAAAACCTCCCTCTGAGTCACTTCGAAGAGACTGGCCTGAAAGTGCTAAAAATGACCCCTCTTCCTCCTCCTCCTCCTCCTCCTCCTCCTGGGCCACCTCCTCTTCCATCATCGCCCTAAGTGTTTTCTCAAGGAGACATAGAAGTGGTATTGTAACGCTGATAACGGTGTCATCGCCACTGGCCATGTTGGTGGAGTACTCGAAACAGCGCAACAGGGCACACAGGTCTCGCATGGAGGCCCAGTCATTGGTGGTGAAGTGGTGCTGTTCTGTAGTGCGACTGACCCGTGCGTGCTGCAGCTGAAACTCCACTATGGCCTGCTGCTGCTCGCACAGTCTGTCCAGCATGTGCAAGGTGGAGTTCCACCTGGTGGGCACGTCGCATATGAGGCGGTGAGCGGGAAGGCCGAAGTTACGCTGTAGCGCAGACAGGCGAGCAGCAGCAGGATGTGAACGCCGGAAGCGCGAACAGACGGCCCGCACTTTATGCAGCAGCTCTGACATGTCGGGGTAGTTGTGAATGAACTTCTGCACCACCAAATTCAGCACATGCGCCAAGCAAGGGATGTGCGTCAAATTGGCTAGTCCCAGAGCTGCAACGAGATTTCGCCCATTATCACACACCACCAGGCCGGGCTCGAGGCTCACCGGCAGCAACCACTCGTCGGTCTGTTGTTCTATACCCCGCCACAACTCCTGTGCGGTGTGGGGCCTGTCCCCCAAACATATGAGTTTCAGAATGGCCTGCTGACGTTTACCCCGGGCTGTGCTGAAGTTGGTGGTGAAGGTGTGTGGCTGACTGGATGAGCAGGTGGAAGAAGAGGAGGAGGAAGCCGAGAAGGAGGAGGTGGCAACAGGAGGCAAAGAATGTTGCCCTGCGATCCTTGGCGGCGGAAGGACGTGCGCCAAACAGCTCTCCGCCTGGGGCCCAGCTGCCACTACATTTACCCAGTGTGCAGTTAGGGAGATATAGCGTCCCTGGCCGTGCTTACTGGTCCACGTATCTGTGGTTAGGTGGACCTTGCCACAGATGGCGTTGCGCAGTGCACACTTGATTTTATCGGATACTTGGTTGTGCAGGGAAGGCACGGCTCTCTTGGAGAAGTAGTGCCGGCTGGGAACAACATACTGTGGGACAGCAAGCGACATGAGCTGTTTGAAGCTGTCTGTGTCCACCAGCCTAAATGACAGCATTTCATAGGCCAGTAGTTTAGAAATGCTGGCATTCAGGGCCAGGGATCGAGGGTGGCTAGGTGGGAATTTACGCTTTCTATCAAATGTTTGTGAGATGGAGAGCTGAACGCTGGCGTGTGACATGGTTGAGACGCTTGGTGACGGAGGTGGTGGTGGTGGTGTTGGTGGTACATCCCCTGTTTGCTGGGCGGCAGGTGCCAACGTTCCTCCAGAGGCGGAGGAAGAGGCCGAGGCGGCAGCAGCAGAATAGGCCGAGGCGGCAGCAGCAGAAGAGGTAGCAGGGGGAGCCTGAGTGACTTCCTTGGTTTTAAGGTGTTTACTCCACTGCAGTTCATGCTTTGCATGCAGGTGCCTGGTCATGCAGGTTGTGCTCAGGTTCAGAACGTTAATGCCTCGCTTCAGGCTCTGATGGCACAGCGTGCAAACCACTCGGGTCTTGTCGTCAGCACATTGTTTGAAGAAGTGCCATGCCAGGGAACTCCTTGAAGCTGCCTTTGGGGTGCTCGGTCCCAGATGGCGGCGGTCAGTAGCAGGCGGAGTCTCTTGGCGGCGGGTGTTCTGCTTTTGCCCACTGCTCCCTCTTTTGCTACGCTGTTGGCTCGGTCTCACCACTGCCTCTTCCTCCGAACTGTGAAAGTCAGTGGCACGACCTTCATTCCATGTGGGGTCTAGGACCTCATCGTCCCCTGCATCGTCTTCCACCCAGTCTTGATCCCTGACCTCCTGTTCAGTCTGCACACTGCAGAAAGACGCAGCAGTTGGCACCTGTGTTTCGTCATCATCAGAGACATGCTGAGGTGGTATTCCCATGTCCTCATCATCAGGAAACATAAGTGGTTGTGCGTCAGTGCATTCTATGTCTTTCACCGCTGGGGAAGGGCTAGGTGGATGCCCTTGGGAAACCCTGCCAGCGGAGTCTTCAAACAGCATAAGAGACTGCTGCATAACTTGAGGCTGAGACAGTTTCCCTGGTATGCATGGGGGTGATGTGACAGACTGATGGGGTTGGTTTTCAGGCGCCATCTGTGCGCTTTCTGCAGAAGACTGGGTGGGAGATAATGTGAACGTGCTGGATCCACTGTCGGCCACCCAATTGACTAATGCCTGTACCTGCTCAGGCCTTACCATCCTTAGAACGGCATTGGGCCCCACCATATATCGCTGTAAATTCTGGCGGCTACTGGGACCTGAGGTAGTTGGTACACTAGGACGTGTGGATGTGGCAGAACGGCCACGTCCTCTCCCAGCACCAGAGGGTCCACTAACACCACCACGACCATGTCCACGTCCGCGTCCCTTACTAGATGTTTTTCTCATTGTTATGGTTCACCACAACAACAAATATATTATTTGGCCCAATGTATTGTATTCAAATTCAGCGGGATATAAATTTGAGGCCTAGTATTTAGGCGCTGGGTGACCGGTATGGATTTAGTGACAGAATTAGACTTGGAAATGCACAGAAGCGTGTGTGTGAAGTTATTCTGAATGACCCTATGTGCACCTTCAATATGATCTACCCTTTTAGGGATAGATTTCAAATAGCTCTGATATAGCAGAAACGACTAAATTATGAAATTGCTAAATTGGGAATTGTATTTCAACCCAGAACAAAAAATGTGCTTTGACGGACACTAAATAACTTTCCCAGCCACAACAGGACAGCGGTAACGAGAGATTTAGCGGGATATAAATTTGAGGCCTAGTATTTAGGCGCTGCGTGACAGGTATGGGTTTAGTGACAGAATTAGATTTGGAAATGCACAGTAGCGGGTGTGTGAAGTTATTCTGAATGACCCTATGTGCACCTTGAATATTATATACCCTTTTAGGGATAGATTTCAAATAGCTCTGATATAGCAGAAACCACTAAATTATGAAATTGCTAAATTGGGAATTGTATTTCAACCCAGAACAAGAAATGTGCTTGAACGGACACTAAATAACTCGCCCAGCTACAGCACTAGGGACAGATTTAGCTGGATATAAATTTGAGGCCTAGTATTTAGGCGCTGGGTGACCGGTATGGATTTAGTGACAGAATTAGACTTGGAAATGCACAGAAGCGTGTGTGTGAAGTTATTCTGAATGACCCTATGTGCACCTTGAATATTATATACCCTTTTAGGGATAGATTTCAAATAGCTCTGATATAGCAGAAACCACTAAATTATGAAATTGCTAAATTGGGAATTGTATTTCAACCCAGAACAAGAAATGTGCTTGAACGGACACTAAATAACTCGCCCAGCTACAGCACTAGGGACAGATTTAGCGGGATATAAATTTGAGGCCTAGTATTTAGGCGCTGGGTGACCGGTATGGATTTAGTGACAGAATTAGACTTGGAAATGCACAGAAGCGTGTGTGTGAAGTTATTCTGAATGACCCTATGTGCACCTTGAATATTATATACCCTTTTAGGGATAGATTTCAAATAGCTCTGATATAGCAGAAACCACTAAATTATGAAATTGCTAAATTGGGAATTGTATTTCAACCCAGAACAAAAAATGTGCTTTGACGGACACTAAATAACTTTCCCAGCCACAACAGGACAGCGTTAACGAGAGATTTAGCAGGATATAAATTTGAGGCCTAGTATTTAGGCGCTGGGTGACAGGTATGGGTTTAGTGACAGAATTAGACTTGGAAATACACAGTAGCGGGTGTGTGTGAAGTTATTCTGAATGACCCAATGTGCACCTTGAATATTATATACCCTTTTAGGGATAGATTTCAAATAGCTCTGATATAGCAGAAACCACTAAATTATGAAATTGTTAAATTGGGAATTGTATTTAAACCCAGAACAAAAAATGTGCTTTGACGGACACTAAATAACTTTCCCAGCCACAACAGGACAGCGTTAACGAGAGATTTAGCAGGATATAAATTTGAGGCCTAGTATTTAGGCGCTGGGTGACAGGTATGGGTTTAGTGACAGAATTAGACTTAGAAATACACAGTAGCGGGTGTGTGTGAAGTTATTCTGAATGACCCAATGTGCACCTTGAATATTATATACCCTTTTAGGGATAGATTTCAAATAGCTCTGATATAGCAGAAACCACTAAATTATGAAATTGCTAAATTGGGAATTGTATTTCAACCCAGAACAAGAAATGTGCTTGAACGGACACTAAATAACTCGCCCAGCTACAGCACTAAGGACAGATTTAGCGGGATATAAATTTGAGACCTAGTATTTAGGCGCTGGGTGACAGGTATGGGTTTAGTGCCAGAATTAGACTTGGAAATACACAGTAGCGGGTGTGTGTGAAGTTATTCTGAATGACCCAATGTGCACCTTGAATATTATATACCCTTTTAGGGATAGATTTCAAATAGCTCTGATATAGCAGAAACCACTAAATTATGAAATTGCTAAATTGGGAATTGTATTTCAACCCAGAACAAGAAATGTGCTTGAACGGACACTAAATAACTCGCCCAGCTACAGCACTAAGGACAGATTTAGCGGGATATAAATTTGAGGCCTAGTATTTAGGCGCTGGGTGACAGGTATGGGTTTAGTGCCAGAATTAGACTTGGAAATACACAGTAGCGGGTGTGTGTGAAGTTATTCTGAATGACCCAATGTGCACCTTGAATATTATATACCCTTTTAGGGATAGATTTCAAATAGCTCTGATATAGCAGAAACCACTAAATTATGAAATTGCTAAATTGGGAATTGTATTTCAACCCAGAACAAGAAATGTGCTTGAACGGACACTAAATAACTCGCCCAGCTACAGCACTAAGGACAGATTTAGCGGGATATAAATTTGAGGCCTAGTATTTAGGCGCTGGGTGACAGGTATGGGTTTAGTGCCAGAATTAGACTTGGAAATACACAGTAGCGGGTGTGTGTGAAGTTATTCTGAATGACCCAATGTGCACCTTGAATATTATATACCCTTTTAGGGATAGATTTCAAATAGCTCTGATATAGCAGAAACCACTAAATTATGAAATTGCTAAATTGGGAATTGTATTTCAACCCAGAACAAGAAATGTGCTTGAACGGACACTAAATAACTCGCCCAGCTACAGCACTAGGGACAGATTTAGCTGGATATAAATTTGAGGCCTAGTATTTAGGCGCTGGGTGACCGGTATGGATTTAGTGACAGAATTAGACTTGGAAATGCACAGAAGCGTGTGTGTGAAGTTATTCTGAATGACCCTATGTGCACCTTGAATATTATATACCCTTTTAGGGATAGATTTCAAATAGCTCTGATATAGCAGAAACCACTAAATTATGAAATTGCTAAATTGGGAATTGTATTTCAACCCAGAACAAGAAATGTGCTTGAACGGACACTAAATAACTCGCCCAGCTACAGCACTAGGGACAGATTTAGCTGGATATAAATTTGAGGCCTAGTATTTAGGCGCTGGGTGACCGGTATGGATTTAGTGACAGAATTAGACTTGGAAATGCACAGAAGCGTGTGTGTGTGAAGTTATTCTGAATGACCCTATGTGCACCTTGAATATTATATACCCTTTTAGGGATAGATTTCAAATAGCTCTGATATAGCAGAAACCACTAAATTATGAAATTGCTAAATTGGGAATTGTATTTCAACCCAGAACAAAAAATGTGCTTTGACGGACACTAAATAACTTTCCCAGCCACAACAGGACAGCGTTAACGAGAGATTTAGCAGGATATAAATTTGAGGCCTAGTATTTAGGCGCTGGGTGACAGGTATGGGTTTAGTGACAGAATTAGACTTGGAAATACACAGTAGCGGGTGTGTGTGAAGTTATTCTGAATGACCCAATGTGCACCTTGAATATTATATACCCTTTTAGGGATAGATTTCAAATAGCTCTGATATAGCAGAAACCACTAAATTATGAAATTGTTAAATTGGGAATTGTATTTAAACCCAGAACAAAAAATGTGCTTTGACGGACACTAAATAACTTTCCCAGCCACAACAGGACAGCGTTAACGAGAGATTTAGCAGGATATAAATTTGAGGCCTAGTATTTAGGCGCTGGGTGACAGGTATGGGTTTAGTGACAGAATTAGACTTAGAAATACACAGTAGCGGGTGTGTGTGAAGTTATTCTGAATGACCCAATGTGCACCTTGAATATTATATACCCTTTTAGGGATAGATTTCAAATAGCTCTGATATAGCAGAAACCACTAAATTATGAAATTGCTAAATTGGGAATTGTATTTCAACCCAGAACAAGAAATGTGCTTGAACGGACACTAAATAACTCGCCCAGCTACAGCACTAAGGACAGATTTAGCGGGATATAAATTTGAGACCTAGTATTTAGGCGCTGGGTGACAGGTATGGGTTTAGTGCCAGAATTAGACTTGGAAATACACAGTAGCGGGTGTGTGTGAAGTTATTCTGAATGACCCAATGTGCACCTTGAATATTATATACCCTTTTAGGGATAGATTTCAAATAGCTCTGATATAGCAGAAACCACTAAATTATGAAATTGCTAAATTGGGAATTGTATTTCAACCCAGAACAAGAAATGTGCTTGAACGGACACTAAATAACTCGCCCAGCTACAGCACTAAGGACAGATTTAGCGGGATATAAATTTGAGGCCTAGTATTTAGGCGCTGGGTGACAGGTATGGGTTTAGTGCCAGAATTAGACTTGGAAATACACAGTAGCGGGTGTGTGTGAAGTTATTCTGAATGACCCAATGTGCACCTTGAATATTATATACCCTTTTAGGGATAGATTTCAAATAGCTCTGATATAGCAGAAACCACTAAATTATGAAATTGCTAAATTGGGAATTGTATTTCAACCCAGAACAAGAAATGTGCTTGAACGGACACTAAATAACTCGCCCAGCTACAGCACTAAGGACAGATTTAGCGGGATATAAATTTGAGGCCTAGTATTTAGGCGCTGGGTGACAGGTATGGGTTTAGTGCCAGAATTAGACTTGGAAATACACAGTAGCGGGTGTGTGTGAAGTTATTCTGAATGACCCAATGTGCACCTTGAATATTATATACCCTTTTAGGGATAGATTTCAAATAGCTCTGATATAGCAGAAACCACTAAATTATGAAATTGCTAAATTGGGAATTGTATTTCAACCCAGAACAAGAAATGTGCTTGAACGGACACTAAATAACTCGCCCAGCTACAGCACTAAGGACAGATTTAGCGGGATATAAATTTGAGGCCTAGTATTTAGGCGCTGGGTGACAGGTATGGGTTTAGTGCCAGAATTAGACTTGGAAATACACAGTAGCGGGTGTGTGTGAAGTTATTCTGAATGACCCAATGTGCACCTTGAATATTATATACCCTTTTAGGGATAGATTTCAAATAGCTCTGATATAGCAGAAACCACTAAATTATGAAATTGCTAAATTGGGAATTGTATTTCAACCCAGAACAAGAAATGTGCTTGAACGGACACTAAATAACTCGCCCAGCTACAGCACTAGGGACAGATTTAGCTGGATATAAATTTGAGGCCTAGTATTTAGGCGCTGCGTGACAGGTATGGGTTTAGTGACAGAATTAGACTTGGAAATACACAGTAGCGGGTGTGTGTGAAGTTATTCTGAATGACCCAATGTGCACCTTGAATATTATATACCCTTTTAGGGATAGATTTCAAATAGCTCTGATATAGCAGAAACCACTAAATTATGAAATTGCTAAATTGGGAATTGTATTTCAACCCAGAACAAGAAATGTGCTTGAACGGACACTAAATAACTCGCCCAGCTACAGCACTAAGGACAGATTTAGCGGGATATAAATTTGAGGCCTAGTATTTAGGCGCTGGGTGACAGGTATGGGTTTAGTGACAGAATTAGACTTGGAAATACACAGTAGCGTGTGTGTGTGAAGTTATTCTGAATGACCCAATGTGCACCTTGAATATTATATACCCTTTTAGGGATAGATTTCAAATAGCTCTGATATAGCAGAAACCACTAAATTATGAAATTGCTAAATTGGGAATTGTATTTCAACCCAGAACAAGAAATGTGCTTGAACGGACACTAAATAACTCGCCCAGCTACAGCACTAGGGACAGATTTAGCTGGATATAAATTTGAGGCCTAGTATTTAGGCGCTGGGTGACCGGTATGGATTTAGTGACAGAATTAGACTGGGATATGGCCAAAAAATAAACAGACTATTGCTGGTTAAATGCACTTGGTGTGACAGCTTCACCCTGATGTAGGCTTTAGCCAAAAAACAACCACACCATTGAGGGTTAAATGCACTTGGTGACAGGCGCAGCTTGCCCCTGATTTAGTATATGGCCAAAAAATGAACAGACTATTGCTGGTTAAATGCACTTGGTGTGACAGCTTCACCCTGATGTAGGCTTTAGCCAAAAAACAACCACACCATTGAGGGTTAAATGCACTTGGTGACAGGCGCAGCTTGCCCCTGATTTTGTATATGGCCAAAAAATGAACAGACTATTGCTGGTTAAATGCACTTGGTGTGACAGCTTCACCCTGATGTAGGCTTTAGCCAAAAAACAACCACACCATTGAGGGTTAAATGCACTTGGTCGCAGCTTGTGCTGGCGCACCACAAGACACAAAATGGCCGCCGATCACCCCAGAAAAATGTGACTGACAAACGGTCTGTGCAGCCTAAAAACAGTGAGCAATTGAGGATCAGCAGCTCAATGATCCACAGCTGCAGATCGATCAGTTAATCAAGTCCTTTGGAGGAGTTAATCTGCCTAATCTCGCCCTACTGTCGCAGCCGCAACCTCTCCCTACGCTAATCAGAGCAGAGTGACGGGCGGCGCTATGTGACTCCAGCTTAAATAGAGGCTGGGTCACATGGTGCTCTGGCCAATCACAGCCATGCCAATAGTAGGCATGGCTGTGATGGCCTCTTGGGGCAAGTAGTATGACGCTTGTTTATTGGCTGCTTTGCAGCCTTTCAAAAAGCGCCAAGAAAGCGTCACAAAAGCGCGAAGAAAGCGACGAACACCGAACCCGAACCCGGACTTTTACGAAAATGTCCGGGTTCGGGTCCGTGTCACGGACACCCCAAAATTCGGTACGAACCCGAACTATACAGTTCGAGTTCGCTCATCCCTAATCCTGTACATTATTAGACTCCAGAGAGGCACTCACTATTCTGCTGGTTGGAGTCACTGTGTACATTACATTACTTATCCTGTACTGATCCTAAATTACATCCTGTATTATACTCCAGAGCTGCAATCACTATTCTTCTAGTGCAGTCACTGTGTACATACATTACTTATCCTGTACTGATCCTGAGTTACATCCTGTATTATATTCCAGAGCTGCATTCACTATTCTTCTAGTGCAGTCACTGTGTACATACATTACTTATCCTGTACTGATCCTGAGTTTCATCCTGTATTATACTCCAGAGCTGCACTCACTATTCTGCTTGTGAAGTCACTGTGTACATATATTACTTATCCTGTACTGATCCTGTGTTACATCCCGTATAATACTCCAGAGCTGCACTCGCTATTCTGCTGATGCAGTCACTGTGTACAAACATTACTTATCCTGTACTGATCCTGAGTTACATCCTGTATTATACTCCAGAGCTGCACTCACTATTCTGCTGGTGAAGTCACTGTGTACATACATTACATTACTTATCCTGTACTGATCCTGAGTTACATCCTGTATTATACTACAGAGCTGCGCTCACTATTCTGCTGGTGCAGTCACTGTGTACATACATTACTTATCCTGTACTGATCCTGTGTTACATCCCGTATAATACTCCAGAGCTGCACTCGCTATATTGCTGATGCAGTCACTGTGTACGAACATTACTTATCCTGTACTGATCCTGAGTTACATCCTGTATTATACTCCAGAGCTGCACTCACTATTCTGCTGGTGAAGTCACTGTGTACATACATTACATTACTTATCCTGTACTGATCCTGAGTTACATCCTGTATTATACTCCAGAGCTGCGCTCACTATTCTGCTGGTGCAGTCACTGTGTACATACATTACTTATCCTGTACTGATCCTGAGTAACATCCTGTATTATACTCCAGAGCTGCGCTCACTATTCTGCTGGTGCAGTCACTGTGCACATACATTACATTACTTATCCTGTACTGATCCTGAGTTACATCCTGTATTATACTCCAGAGCTGCACTCACTATTCTGCTGCTGCAGTCACTGTGCACATACATTACTTATCCTGTACTGATCCTGAGTTACATCCTGTATTATACTCCAGAGCTGCACTCACTATTCTGCTGGAGGAGTCACTGTGTACATACATTACTTATCCTGTACTGATCCTGAGTTACATCCTGTATTATACTGCAGAGCTGCAGTCACTATTCTGCTGGTGCAGTCACTGTGTACATACATTACTTATCCTGTACTGATCCTGACTTACATCCTGTATTATACCCCAGAGCTGCACTCACTATTCTGCTGGTGCAGACACTGTGTACATACATTACTTATCCAGTACTGATCCTCAGTTACATCCTGTATTATACTCCAGAGCTGCACTCACTATTCTGCTTGTGAAGTCACTGTGTACATATATTACTTATCCTGTACTGATCCCGAGTTATATCCTGTATTATACTCCAGAGCTGCACTCACTATTCTGCTGGTGCAGTCACTGTGTACATACATTACTTATCCTGTACTGATCCTGTGTTACATCCCGTATAATACTCCAGAGCTGCACTCATTATTCTGCTGGTGGAGTCACTGTGTACATACATTAATTATCCTGTACTGATCCTGTGTTACATCCTGTATTATACTCCAGAGCTGCACTCACTATTCTGCTGGTGGAGTCACTGTGTACATACATTACTTATCCTGTACTGATCCTGAACTGCACTCACTATTCTGGACTTATCTTAGTACATGACTACAACCTCCACTCTATTTATTGTACAAATACCTGAATTCTATTAATTGAAACATTTTAATTCGATGTGGAAACTCAAATCAATAGAAAACTAAACAGAAATCGATCGTCAGTCGCTATAAATAATTTTAGCAGTTACGTCTTATAAATAATGAAGCAATTTTAATCTGACTTGTGTGATCTATTTGTGGCCTCTTCATCACGAGTGGCGTTGTTATTAGTGAGACTACAACCCCCTCCCTCCTCCCTCGCGGCTTATCCTAGTCCCTGTTTTTATGTATGGCATCAGGGCGTTCTTCATCCCTCCTCGCCGCAGTTTCATTAGCCGGAGTCTACCTGCTCATTTTCCATCCCTGGATACATTTACATGCTAATCGAGCATTGCGACCAGAGAAAATTATAACAAACTTCCCCGGTTTTTTAAGGGTTTCAGTTCTTTATGTGGCGCATTTTCTGAGTTGAATAACATCCAGGATCTTGTTGTTCTAATTAGGCATAAATATCTCCCCCTGAGGGAGAACACCGCATCTCATTTCCCGAGGCCCCTCAGAATTATTGTCACAGCTCCTACACCTGCATGTATGGCAGGAATATAGATTCCTTCACTCTGGTTTTATTACCCAGGATGCTGGGAACTGCTCATACACTGAAGAAATATGATAGATAGGAGATAGATAGATAGATATTAGATAGATGAGAGGAGACAGCCACATCTGGGTAAGGATAGCCCTCTCCATCCTCACCTCTCGGGCTGACGTCTACCTCTGTGCAGCATACATAGCTCCACCAGAGACTCCATACTTCAATCCCAACAGCTTTGATATCCTACAGAGGGAAGCCGCCCATTTCCAGGCCCTGGGCAATGTTCTCAGTCTTTGGAGACCTCAATGCAAGAGCAGGGAGGCAGAGAGACTACCTGACAACTGACGGAAATGTCTATATATTCGGAGCAGACACAGACTGTGACAGCTCAGTGCACACCGAGAGGAACAGCTATGACAGCACAGTAATAAATGTGGCAGAACATTGCTGAACTTATGTCGAAGCCTCGGACTTCATATTCTCAATGGCCGCACCAAGGGAGACTCTCTTGGTAGATATACCCTAAACTCCCATGTAGGCAACAGTGTGGTAGACTATGCCATCACAGATATGGACCCCAAAAATGTTAGTGGCTTCATAGTCACCCCACAGACACACCTGTCAGACCACAACTAACTGCTCCTATACATAAAATCCACAAGTAAACTACCGGCACAAACATCTCAGCAGACCGGCCTCTTTAACCTACCTCCATCTTTTAAATGGTCCAAGATGTCAGCCCCAAAGTATATGGAGACCATAAACAGCGAAGAGATCCAGGAGATGCTCCATAACTTCTATAGGAAAGTGTATGAGCTGAATCCAGAAGGAGTAAATCTCGCAGTAAGGGACTTTAATAATATACTTTGCTCCATGGCGGAAATGTCTGACCTCAAAAGATGCAACAGAAGGCCAAAAAAGCAACAACCCAACAGTTGGTTCGACCGGGAGTGTAAAGATATAAGGAAGGCGCTAAGAATTGCCTCAAATAGGAAACACCAAGATCCGAACAACCCCAGTCTGAGGGAAGCCTACAACAACATACAAAGGCAATACAAAAATACCCTCAGATAGAAAAAGCAAGGCAACATCTCAACCAAGCTCCTCCAACTCCAAGATGCTCTCCAGGACAACTGCTTCTGGGAACTATGGAAGCAGATGGACAAAACCAGCAAGAACACCAACCTCCACATCCAAAACGGCAACATCTGGCTCCAGTACTTCAAGGATCTGTACAAAGCCATCTCGAGGGAGGACCAAAGCCCAGAACAAAAATAAATCACGAAAAAGCTGAAGGATATGGAGGAAAAAATCTAAGATTTCCAAAACCCTCTAGACACACCGATCACACTGCAGGAGATAACAGAGAGGATCTCAATGATAAAGAGTAAAAAAGCCAGCGGCCCAGATGGGATCCTTCCAGAAATGATCAAATACAGCCCGCCAGGTATCCAGGCCACATTAGTAAAACTCTACAATGTTGTGCTGAGTGCCGGCTACTTCCCCCAGAGCTGGAACCAAGGCATCATCACCCCCATACACAAGAGCGGAGACAGGTACGACCCAGCCAACTATCGAGGGATATGTGTCAGCAGCAACCTGGGAAAATCCTCAGCAGTATCCTGAATAAGAGGATCCTCAGCTTCCTCACCCAGCACAACATCCTTAGCAGAAGCCAAGCAGGCTTCATACCAAACCACCGCACCACGGACCACATCTACACCCTGCGGAGCCTCATCAAGAGCCATGTCCAGAATACAAAGCATGGAAAGATCTATGCCTGCTTTGTGGACTTTAAGAAGGCCTTTGACTTAGTGTGGCATCCTGGCCTATTCCTGAAACTTCTTGAAAGCGGAATAGGAGGAAAAACATATGATGTCATCAGAAGTTCCTACGCAGAGAACAGATGTAGCGTGAAGGTAAATGGGAGGAGAACGGCTTATTATCAGCAGAACCGAGGAGTCAGACAGGGCTGCAGCCTCAGTCCAACCCTGTTTGACATCTACATCAATGAGCTGGCGGCGGCTCTGGAGTCCTCCACAGCACCTGGTCTCACTCTCCATGACACTGAGGTGAAATTTCTCCTTTATGCAGATGATCTTCTGCTACTATCGCCAACTGAGAAAGGTCTCCAAGATAACCTGAAACTCCTGGAGAAGTTCAGTAACACGTGGGCACTGCCCATCAATCCAAAGAAAACCAACTTCATGGTGTTCCAGAAAAGAAACTGAAAAGCAGCCGGGCGTGCTCCCTTCCTGCTAAACAACTGTCCACTGTCAGAAACCGACAGCTACACCTACCTGGGCCTAGAAATCAGCCAATCAGGGAGTTTTAAGAAAGCCATGGAAAGACAAGGCGAGCAAAACCTTCTATGCCATCAGAAGGCGTCTGTATCACCCTAAAGCACCAGTGATCGTCTGGCTTAAAATCCTTGACACCATCATCTCCCCAATCCTCCTGTATGGCAGCGAAGTCTGGGGCCCAGACACATACCCAGACGGGGCAAAGTGGGACTCTGGGCCAACAGAACTATTCCACCTAGAACTCTCCAAACACTTTCTCCAGGTCCACAGAAGCACCTCAAACAGCGCCTGTCGAGCAGAACTGGGCAGATTCCCACTCTACTTTGCTGTACAGAAGAGGGTGCTATCATTTAGAGCCCATATTCATAGCAGCAGTCCCAGCTCCTACCATCACAAAGCCTTGCTACACTAAGAAGCCCCAGAAAAACAAAGCACCCTGCAACAAGTCACCCAAACCCAGCCTGCCCAAGCCACCAACCAATACAGCCTGGCAAAGGGGGAAATCCAGAGGACGATACACAAGTATAAAGAGGAGTATATTAGCGTCTGGTGGAACGACATAAGAACATCCCAGAAGCTGACAGTATACCAGAGCCTGCAGAGGGGGTACAAACTGGCCCCATATCTGGAGAAACTCCCCAATCTAAAAGACCGACAGATCCTGAGCCGGTACAGACTGAGCGCCCACAGCCTGCTCATTGAATCCGGGCGTCATCGACAGAGGTACATGCCCAGGGAGAGCAGAGCGACCAGGAGACCGTGGAGGATGAGGCTCATTTCCTGCTGCGGTGCCCCAAATACTCAGCAGTGAGGGAGACTAACTTCAGGAGACTGTCTGATTTCTGCCCAGACTTCATCTCCATGGAGGAGGAAGAGAGACTCTCCATACTGCTGGGGGAAGAGGAGAACACAGCGGCCACTAGCAGCACAATATATTACTGCCTGCCATAGACTGAGAGGAGCCTGATATACCATGGACTCCTATATCCCCACCCTGAATGTGTCCCTATGCTCATTCCCTACCCCTACCCAATAATTTACCAATTCCTTTGGCAATGCTAATATTTAGTCCTGCCAAAAAGGACGAATTTGAATTTGATGGCGAGATAGATATGAGATAGATAGATAGATAGATAGATAGATAGATAGATATGAGATAGATGATAGATATGAGATAGATAGATAGATAGATAGATAGATAGATAGATAGATAGATAGATATGAGATAGATAGATAGGAGATAAACATTATTTGGGGGTATTTTTGTACACATTATAAGGAGAATAATTACTACTGGGGGACTATGGGGAACATGATTACTAGTATGGGCACAATAGGGGCATTTCTACTATTGAGAGTACTGTTAACACTATGTACTCTGGCAGAGAATTATTTTGATTGTTGGAACTTTGGGGAGCATTATTACAGTGGGGGGCACCCCAGAGTATCAGCTTAGGACAATTATTTTTGGGGGATGTTATGTTTACACTATTATTGTCAGGGGCACTATTTTCTGGGCGCAGTTATTTTTAGGGTACTGCGTGCCAATAATTATTGTAGAACACTATCTGTGTGGTACTAGTATTATCAGGGGGACTGTTTATGCAGTATAATATTGGGGAGCACAGTGGGCACAGTACTGGGGTTGCAGGATGGCGTTTTCAGAAGGTGGGAGGATGTCTGTTAATAAACAGCAGAGAGAAGAGATGGCTGCAAGAAATCATCATAGCGGTCTGGTCTGAATGGAGAAGATAAGGGAAGAGAATGTCTACATCAGAGGAGACGTCACTGGATGTAATGGGAATGTGGTGTATGTTTTGTAGCTCTGTATGTAATGTTTCCTAAGTACATATGTCTTTAGCAGTAGGACGGGAGGGAAGGGGTTAGGTTAACAATTTGGCATGGGGGGGATTCCATTTTCACCTCAGGCAGCAGAAAGGATAGGTGCACCCCTGCCCCTTGCCATAAAGCACTGAAGGACTGACCATGACCGCACTATTGAATTCTTGCTCCCTGCCAGTGCCATCCCTACACTATACACGCAGCATTTGGCACAGGCTGCCTAGAATGGACGGGCAGGGCCGCAGGGCATGCAACAGTCTTGAAAAAAGTGCAAATCTGGTGAGGATGCGCAATATGGAAGACAGCCCGGGCCAAGTGATTCCACAAATGCAGGTAAGCTGCCTGCAGAGCATGGAGCTTGTGTGCAGAGGGACGCAGGGGTGGTCTGCAGTGTGAGTGGGGTATCCAGTTCCACATTGTGGTCCAGGCATCTGTCTGTCTTTGTCTGCATGTACTGTTCTGCCTGTGCTCGACATGTGTCCTGTATCTAGGTTTGCACGGGTTACTGACTATGTGGCTCGTCTGTGTTCTGGTACTTTTTGTCTGCACAGTGTCCATGTTGCAGATTTGTTTGGGTTCCTGTTTTGTTACGTGCCTGGACTGCTGCTGTCCTACACCAGCGTTTGTTGCCTTCCAGGATTTGGCCAAGTGTACTGGGACCATTCCCGGAGGCAGTGGTCTGGTTGCTCCCCTGCAGTGAAGATCAGATCTCTGTATAGGTGTTAAAGGGTGAAAATCAGGGGAGCACCGGAATAATGCCCTTAGGGTTTGGCCCTAAGTCAAACCGGTCACTTGGCCCAGTGGTTCTTCATCTGCCAATGCTCCCTACCTGTTTGTCCAGGATTATGTCAGTTGTGTTTGGTGAGTACTTCTTAAGTATTGAGTATTCCTTTAGTTCTCTGGTCTGTTTGTCTGTTTTCTGTACGCTCATGGTACGTTCTGGGGTTCTCTCAACCCCCTAGAACATGACAGTGATGATAATGTAAAGTGCTGCAGAATTTGTAGATGTGGAATTTTAAATAAGTATTACAAATACTGTAGATACATGAGAAAGAGATATTTCAAAATAAAACACAGCTCCAGGTTGATGGGTGCTATTGCTCCTGGACTTAAGGTCAATGTTCTGCTGAGTATAATTAAAAAAATTAGGCAGCGCTCCATAGATAGACATGAGATCGATAGATAGATAGATAGATAGATAGAACCTAACCTAGATCTAAACACTATAAAGTTGGTGTAAAAAGTGACATCATCGGGCAGGAGCAATGATGTCATCTACTCAGTCCCGGGCTCCATATTCACCTCTGACTATCCGCAATGACTTTACATTTACACTACAATTTGGGCGCTAAGTATTCTGCTCTGATCCCATCACACAGGAAAGAGGTGACAGAACTGATAGAAGGCAGGCGATTAGCTGCAGTTCAGGTACACCTCAGATCTCAGAGGAGCGTCTGGAGGAGAAGGTGATGAATGGCACATCCTTCTCATCTCTATACTCCTCCGCCAGTTCTAAGACGTCCTTCGCACTCACATCTCCATCTACTTCAATTTAATAACTTCTTGAATCTGAATCTGTAACTTGTAAAGTTCACACTCAGCAGATTCCAATCAAAACCCTTCCCTTTGGTCTTCAGTATTTTTTGGAAATGTGTAGAACCCTCATGATGGCAAAGAGCTGATGGGGCTACTACTCCACTTTACTTTGGGGTCACACCCAATGACATCCTAAAGATACAGTATTTTCATGGTAACCCCTAGACCAGACTGTCCAATTGTGCTGTCTTCTCCATGCCTGTCCTGTCTGAGCCTTTGGGACAAGAAGCAATGGAGGCCCCTGCCAGCTGCTCACCTCTCTCCCTCTACATTAGTCAAGCCAAACAAGCGTGTTAACTACCAAATTGGTATCAGCTATACTATGTCCATGGCTTACTGTAAAATGTTCTTATTATTAGATCAGACTCAATCTAGAAGGTGCAGAGAAAGCAGCCATACCCAGGACCCGGTGGTGCCCGAGGGTCCCAAAAGTCACCATGCCACACCTCAAGACCCCAGTATTCTAAATGGCACCATCTGCAGATTTTGCATTTGAGTCTAGGAGTTATATCTCTATTTTTCTCTAATTATGACTCTATGTGTTAAATCACAGTGAACATCTTGATAAATATTGACGTATACAGTAGTGACTAGGTGGAGAGATGTGTGAACAAGTCCTAAGGCTGGTTTTAGACCTACTGCTGTAGTGTAGCATCTGTATTTGAGCCGCGAGAGCTGCAGCCCCCGGCGTTCTACAGAATGCAACTTAGACCCCCATAGGGTAGTTTGATGATCCAAGTTTGGTTCAGTAGAGCTGAGACAAGGTGTCGGTCTACACACACAATACCGAGGTTAACATGCAACTGGACTACAGAAATTTGTAACCAGCAGTAGCTTGTTCCAGAAGATTCTCACATCTATTGCAAGAGGAAGAAAAGTTCCCTCAATAGGGAGCCAATGAAGGTCACCATACACATAATGATAATTTCCAAAAACTTCTATATATTGTCCTATGTATTGGCATTTATATTGTCAGATGCATTGTCCTGTGTATAGTTCTGTACATCGATTTGTGTATTGTCCTATGTATAGTCCTGTACATTGTCTTGTGTACTGTCCTATATAGTATCCTGTGCACAGTCCTGTGCTATCCTGTGCATGGCCCTGTGCATTGTCCTATGCATGGCCCTGTGTATTATCATGTGCATTGTCCTATTTACTGTCCTGTGCATGGTCCTATGTGTTGTATTGTGCATAGTTCTGTGCATTGCCCTATTTATGGTCCTGTGCATGGTCCCATAAGTTGTCCTGAGTATCATTCTGTGCATTGCATTGTGCATTGTCCTGTGTCTTATCCTGTTTATAGTTACATTGTGCATTCTCCTGGGTGTTGTCCTGTATATTGCCCTTTTTATTGTACTATTCAGTGTTCTGTGTATTGTGCTGTTTATTGTTCTGTGTACTGTCCAATATACTGTCCGGTAAATTGCACTTTTTATTGTTCTGTGCCTTGTTCTGTTTATTGTCTTTTGCATTGCCCTGTTTGCAGTTCTGTGCATTATCCTGTTTGTTATCCTATTTATTGTCCTGTGCCTTGTCCTGGGCATTGCCCTTTTGTTATCCTGTGTATTGTCCTGTGCCTTGTCCTGTGTACTGTTCTATGAATCGCACTGTTTGCAGTTCTGTGCATTGTCCTGTTTGTTATCCTATGTATCGTCCTGTGTATTGTCCTGTGCCTTGTCCTGGGCATTGCCATGTTGTTATCCTGTGTATTGTCCTGTGTACTGTTCTATGAATCGCACTGTTTGCAGTTCTGTGCATTGTCCTGTTTGTTATCCTATGTATCGTCCTGTGTATTGTCCTGTGCCTTGTCCTGGGCATTGCCATGTTGTTATCCTGTGTATTGTCCTGTGCCTTGTCCTGGGCATTGCCATGTTGTTATCCTGTGTATTGTCCTGTGCACTACTTTGTTGCTGGTCTTGTTGAAGGGATATTGGAGCCATGTGTGTAATATTCTGTCCATTCTAAGGGACATTGCATCAACCCTCTATTATCATCCCAGGACATCTGTAATATAAGTCGTTACCTTCTTCTTGTTGGTGGGGCTCACATAGAGATAGCTGAGGACGGTTTTCAGCCCCACCTTTTCATTAAACTTTTCATAGGTTGTTCCATAATCTGTTGACCTGGAAAATAGAAACATTTCTGTTAAGGGGGTGAGAAACAATAGTAATAAACTTGTATCTTCATCTACATACAGGGAGAGGTTTACACTAGTGTCACAGTATAGAAAACCTATGCTATATACACCAAATAGCCATAAGATTACATATTAACACTTCTTTTATCTATCTAATTATCTATCTATCTAAAACAAAAATTTGGCAGCACTACATCCAACTTGAACAAAAAAGGGAGCACGCCCAAGAGGACTAGGCTATTGCCCAATACACAAAGTAGCAAAAAGGCAGCACTCCAAAATCAGTAAAAAATAAAGAAAATGCTTTTATTCACCCATGTGGATACACAATGTTTTGGCTCAACACTAGGGCTTTCTCAAGCCTTGAGAAAGGCTCTAGTGTTGAGCCGAAACGTCGCATGTTGAAGAGGGGATTTTTGCTTCTTGGAAAATGGAGATTTATGTATATCTCCGTTTTCCATCCCTTCTATTCTATTCCTAGCATGTTGCCCTTGTTTCTCATACAACCCGATTATTCTGTGTATAATTACACCTCTTCCAGTCCTTCATATACCCCAGGAGCAACACACAACCCTCGCAGATACTTATATATAAAAATAGTTTACTGATAACATAGAGATGACAAAGCAATGGACATTATACATAGAGATACAGATAACCCAATACATAGAGTACACCACCACACACAGCCACCTCCGTTCCTGCCCACCGTGGATGCTAAGCAAATGTGGCTAATAATGTGTATGTATATACAGTATATCCAGAGTCAACCAATATACAGTCTACTGGATCTACTCTTCTAACCAATTCACATCCAGTACCTGACCATTAGTACATGTACATATAGAGACTCCTGCATAAACAGCATACACTCACCTAAAGAATTATTAGGAACACCATACTAATACGGTGTTGGACCCCCTTTTGCCTTCAGAACTGCCTTAATTCTACGTGGCATTGATTCCACAAGGTGCTGATAGCATTCTATAGAAATGTTGGCCCATATTGATAGGATAGCATCTTGCAGTTGATGGAGATTTGAGGGATGCACATCCAGGGCACGAAGCTCCCGTTCCACCACATCCCAAAGATGCTCTATTGGGTTGAGATCTGGTGACTGTGGGGGCCATTTTAGTACAGTGAACTCATTGTCATGTTGAAATGATTCGAGCTTTGTGACATGGTGCATTATCCTGCTGGAAGTAGCCATCAGAGGATGGGTACATGGTGGTCATGAAGAGATGGACATAGTCAGAAACAATGCTCAGGTAGCCCGTGGCATTTAAACGATGGCCAATTGGCACTAAGGGGCCTAAAGTGTGCTCAGAAAACATCCCCCACACCATTACACCACCACCAGCCTGCACAGTGGTAACAAGGCATGATGGATACATGTTCTCATTCTGTTTACGCCAAATTCGGACTCTACCATTTGAATGTCTCAACAGAAATCGAGACTCATCAGACCAGGCAACATTTTTCCAGTCTTCAACAGTCCAATTTTGGTGAGCTCGTGCAAATTGTAGCCTCTTTTTCCTATTTGTAGTGGAGATGAGTGGTACCCGGTGGGGTCTTCTGCTGTTGTAGCCCACCCTTCTTTACCATTCTGACATTCAGTTTGGAGTTCAGGAGATTGTCTTGACCAGGACCACAACCCTACATGCATTGAAGCAACTGCCATGTGATTGGTTGACTAGACAATCGCATTAATGAGAAATAGAACAGGTGTTCCTAATAATTCTTTAGGTGAGTGTATATAATCTATTGGTAATACAATTGCTGACTGCAAATATCTATATGTACACATATAAAGTCTGCTGGGATATTCTACTTATATACATACCCACATACGCACACATATAACTTAGCTTGCTTCTGAAGTGCTCTTGGTCCAGTGGGTGGCAGGAAGAGAGAGACCCAGCCTCACTCCCAACTTTCACCTATATCTTGCTGTGTCCCAGCCCCCCACCATAGACTCCACTCTGTGACCACCCAAATATCTTCCCCATCTCTTGGTCAAGAGGATGTTGTTCAACTTAGATATGCTAACAAGGGACACAATGCTACTGGCCATACTGAATGGGTGAATACCACTGGGTCCAATTATTGGGCATATTTGTGTGGTCATCAGGATGAGGTTCTGGCTGAAAGCCATATTTCCCTTAACACATATCCACATTGGTGAATAAATGCATTTTCTTCATTTTTTTACTGATTTTGGAGGGCTGCCTTTTTGATACTTTGTGTATCTATCTGTTTATCTATCTATCTATCTACTTCATCTATCTGTTTATCTATCTATCTACTTATCTATCTTTCTGTCTGTCTGTTTATCTATCTATCTCATATTTATGTTATTTCTTTCTATCTGTCTTATATCTATATATCTCATTATATATATATATATATATATATATCTCTATCTTTTATCTATTTATATAGATAAATATGCGTATAATGTCAGATCCTATCTAGGTTTCCAGCCTCTGCTCATTCTGTCCTAGTCAACACAGTGAAGCTGACAGGTGGGATAAGTCTGAGTCAATTGTAATCACCCTAATAGACAGTCTGAAAGCTGGAATATTTCAAGATGTCTTTTATGTGGATAGCAGCATAAAAAATAAGAAAAGCACCACCAAGAAAACTAAAATGTATGAAATACCTTGATTACACAGCACAACATTTTCTTATAAAATATCTCAATTAAAATGACTGGAAAGAAACTGATGCCGACAACTTTACAGTTGGAATCCCACCCCCATATAGATAGCAGGGCTCCTTCATTGCAGTCCCGTCACAGACCGGCCACGTGGGAATGAGCTGTTCCACCAGACGTTGCTCCTTATTCTGCTGATCTGTGAGGAGCCCATGAACGGTAATCCCTATCCATGGAGTATCTCAGCATAAAAAAGTAAAAGATAGTTTGGTCCCATAAAGGGGTTAAATGTACTTTTGTCAGTTGTGTAATAAGTCGCTACAATAAAAGCTGATGTCCAGAGTATGAAGCTGCGCACCCCTCTTTCCCCTCTCACTTCTCTACCCACAAAGGAAGGCACTTTTTAAGCTTTTCTTATCTGATGGTATTGTGTTTAAAGAAATGAATCTCCTGTTAGTTCTGTCTCAGTCACAAATTCAATGTGGCCCTGGGGGGGCGACTGACACATTAATAGGAAAACCGCGGCCTGACTTTCAGGCGATAAGAAGAGAGTAAGAACCGACCGTCACTTCTGTTAGTCTTCACTTATCTGATTTCCTCGGCTTCCGGGAAGACATCTTGGGAATTATTAATCAAAGGCATTTGTTGCACGTCTGAGAATGTTACTTAAGATTACACCGGCTACAAACATACTGGTGAAGCTGAGAGGATTGGGGGGGGGGGGGGGGCGACTCGGGGAAGGGAATCGAGGGAATATTATTTGTTTTGATCCTATTTCATCTTAAAGGCTTAAGATTAAGTGAAATAGCGAAACCTCCAGAATACGTAGGAGACGCCAGGGGCTGTATTTATGGCAGCTATACCCTTGTAATGCCATAGCCTGGCATATCTGCCATGTACAGTGCAGTAAAATTACACTTTCCCATCATCCACCTATTAGCTAAATGCGTTTTCACATTTGCAAGCTTTTACAGCCAATGAGACGCGATTGAAGCAAATGTCTGAGGCGAACGTACTGCGAGTGTATGAAATATTCATAGACTACTTTATTTCCAGGATGAAGAAATCATGTAAATATGTCACCCGTCAGCAAAAATAATAATAAAATCGAATATCGTCTGAAATAAAATTAAAAAAGGAAGAATTTGAGTCAACGCCTGATGACAAAGGAGAAATCAGAGAGGCTTCAGAAGAAAAAACACAAAGATTGCGGCAGCTGCAGATACAATGAATGTGTGGGGCCGGGGTGATACATTGTAATACGATACAACTGTCAAGCACCTATTAGGGAGGGGCATAGGACAAACCACACCTCCTACTTAAAGGGCACCTGTCAGCAGATTTGTACCTGTGACACTGGCTGACGTGTTACATGTGCACTTAGCAGCTGACGACATCTGTGTTGGTCCCATGTTCATATGTGCCAGCATGGCGGAGAAAAATGAAGTTTTTATATATGCAAAAGAGCCTCTAGGAGCAATAGGGGCGTTGCCATTACACTTAGAGACTCGGCTCCCTCTGAAACTGTTGCACCCTCTCCACTTTGAGTGACAAGGACAGGCAGTGAAAACATCATAACGTCTGCCTGGTCCTGTCAATCAAGTGCAGAGGGCGTGGCAGTTGCAGAGAGAGCAGAGCTTCTAGGTGTAAGGACAACACCCCCATTGCTCCTAGAGGCTAATTTGCATATTTTAAAGCATCATTTTTCTCAGCAATGCAGGCACATATGAACATGGGACCAACTTAGATGCCGTCAGCTGCCAAGGGCACATGTAACAGGTCAGCCGGTGTCATAGGGACAGATCTGCTGACAGATGCCCTTTAAGATGAATGAAATATACTCTCCTATTGAGTTGAACCAAGTCCTCTTCTCCCTTCACACCCAGAGCTGGTGCTGACAGTCACACCTCTTAAACTGAATGTCCACCCCTGAGCAACTTTTTCTTAATCCCCCAGACACAGATCTAAAATACAAATTTTGGCCACCATTAGTGGAAAACAAAAATCTTCCTGGATACTTTTTTAGCAGAGTGCAATAAACAAAGATGAAGAGATAGAGAGGAAGCTCCCCCTACTGGTGGCTGCAAGCAAGTACAATATTATGACATTATGGCTATAAAGGTGATTTGGAGCTGTAGATGAGAAAATAATTGAGACCCCCCTCTAAAACCCAAACCAGAGAACTAACTTAAGAAATAGCAAAAGCTTCATCAGCTTCAGGTCACTTACTATTTTGTTGGAAATCAAGGTGTCTCTGTCCTAAATGGTTAGAAAACCACTGGATGAAACCAAATACAATTGGATTATTTTTGGACTTAATAATATAGAAACTTACACCAACAGCTCAGAACGGAAGATGCCATGTACTCCCCACCCCCCACTCCAGCATTGTCTGCTTTTCCATTCAGCTGGGAAGGATGCCAATCAGGCAGAAGCATGGCAATATACTGGCCTTGGTGCCACTTACAGAGTAGATGTTTTATTCCCTGGTTTGCTGCATGCATTGTCTTTTTGGATCAAGTAAAGATCCTGTCACCCTGGATTATTTATTAAAATCTATTCCACTACATTTCTTAACACCTGCCAATATTTTTGATGGCAAGAATAAATTCATAATTGATGTACATAGTTCACTGCTTGTTTTATATTTCCTTAAGATTTTTTTTTGGCATATAATAAATAATCCAGGGGAACACAATCTTCACCTAAACCGTCTTCTTATATAAACATGAATTCAAACCTGAACTTTAACCTGAACTTCAACTTGAACCTAGACTACAAATTGAACCTGAACTTAAACCTGTTCCTGGTCTCTTGGACTCTCCACTGTACCATATTCTGATCCTGCCAGATCTCTGTTACCCAACTACACACTCATCAGAGTACACATATCCAATCCTAAATTACCTCTGTTACTCACTATTGGCCTGCCAAGCTTTGTAATAGAGCCCCGCTCTCTATATTCTATCCTCCCCCTCATACATTTGTAGTGACTTTTCTCTATAATTCCAATTATTCCCACTGTGTCTGATTCACGTCTTCATGTCTACTAGTCATTATTAAGCGGGAATCACAATGGGCACTAAGTCCTGGGGTCAGATGAAAACTTGGACCCTAACATACTTTGTGGGAAGGGGGTTGTTTTAGTGAATAATGCTCTCCACTTAATTCTGTCCCTAGGTATCACCCTTACAGAAGAGGAAGCAACTGTAGCTGCAGTGGGCCCCTTAAAGATTGGAGGCCAAGCAAAACTTTATCTCCATCTTCTTTTGTGTTGGTTGTTGAGAACCTATGTGACATTAGCTATAAAGTACCTTTAAAATTGTCTGTAGGTTCTAGTAAAGGTGTTCAGCCCAAAAAATGCCAAACTGCCACAGTGGTGTACAGGTATTAACATTCACCAGCAAGGGGCCACACTTAATCACTGCCAGTGGTCCATCTATCTTCTTGCTACGCCATTACAGATTGTTTTGTCCTCTCATTCATATAAATCACAGTCAACATCATTCTCAGTATTATTTCTTATCTTTAACCTATAAATTGATTCGACATAAAAATTCTACATGAATTATAAAGATGTTTTTCTTCCATTTCACCTTAAAAGGGTAACTGCATTTAAAGATTGTTTTGATTTTCCTCTGCTCCGAGAGCTGCATCAGGAGGTTTATAAAGATTTCCGCTCTCCATCTCATTGCATTTGCTGAAGGTTAAATTGCAGACAATCAGGAGCTGTTTGTAGTCACTCGGTACATAATAAACATTGTTTAGATTTGTTCCTGCTGCAATCATTTAGAAGGGAAAACTTGTTTCAGCAAAACAAACAGACATCTTGAAATTAAAAATAAAGACAACAGATCAGTGGGAATCGCAGCGGGAATAATGGAGCTGATCAATGGAGAAACCTGGAGATATTCATGGGCTTAAGGGGGAAAAATGATCTATACTTATGACAAGTGGAGGGCGCCGTGCCAAGCAGGATGCAGGGAATCAAATACCACCACAAATCACATTATCTAGTACTTTTCTAAAAACTGTCGATGCATCTGAACGTGCCTAAAAACCAAATATACACAGTGCTAATGTATGTGGATGTGTAGTCAGATGAAGTCCCAATCCTGGATAATTAACATATGACACGACTCAAACTACAATAGTGTAACATTTACAAAAAAGGATGCTAAATAAAAGACTCCAATAGACAAGCATAAAAAACTACAACAGTTGCCCCTCATGTACAAGAATATTACCACTAGTGTTGAGCGAATCGCCACAAATCAAAATTCCCTAGCGCTTCATGGTAATGAATCATGGCGGCTACATGTGTTACAAAGTGATTGCGCCTTTCCCCATCATTGAACCCCTCAGATTCCACATTTATCGCTTATTGCGGCATCTGGGATGAAACATAAGGGCTTTTAGGGGTTAAAAAAATAAAATAATACTTACCTCATCCGTCTGAGCACAAGGGGGCCACCATGGCCATCTTGATTGAAGATCTTGTGCGGTGCATGATGAGGTCATTAAACTGGCTGGCGTGGTGACGTCATATGTCATCGTAAATGAGATTTTGCATGGGATCTTCAATCAAGATGGCGGTGGCGGCCTCTTCATGCTCAAACTAATGAGGAGAGTATGTTTTGGAGTTTTTTTATGCAATTTCAGGGAACATTGAATAGTTACCATGAAACACAATGAAATTCGGCTTTGCGGCGAAAAAAAATTTCCCTGACATTTGTATCAAAATCCACTTTGGATACTTTGATTCGTTCAACACTAGTCACATCCCTATAAAAGCCTCGTCCCGTGTGGTCTCCTCCATTACACTGTAAGCTGGGCAGATGGAGAGACGTGACAATCACTAATGCACAAGGGACAGTGTAGGTAAAAAAAAAAAAAACGGAGAGGGAGAGTGCAGGAAAAGTGCAGGGAGGTTGTAGGGAGAGTTTTTTTAGACTGTATGGAGAGCATAGGGAGACTGCAGGTTGAGTGTAATCACCCTGTTTATCTTGTTCAACTGCTGACACATTCAAAGTTAATCTGTTACATTACTGATTAGTTACTATACACTATAGCCAATAGACAGGTGCCTTGGCCCTCAAATTGAACAGGCAGTGGCAAAAATGTGGCTGTAGCAGGAATACGTTTCGGCAGAAGAAGGGGGGGGTGGTAACAGCAGCCACAGCAACAGGCCAGAGCTGCCACTGTCATCCAACGGTCGTGCTTTGACCAACAATCCAGCTGTACTCTACTGATTGACTCGCTCTTTAACATCATCTCAAGTGACAACAGATACACCCAGCCAGGAGTCGGTGGGTTCGGTTTAGTTGGTATGGCCCAGGAACTGCCTCTGTGCCCTCACCTGTCCTGAACCTGCTGCTAGCTTTTGCTGCTCCTTCTGAAAGCTAAGTAATGTTAGCCGCCGGATCTGCTCAACTTTTCAGCAGGGGTGAGCTTTGTGAGGACAGTCAGCAGTTAGACTTGGAGCAGAGGTCGGCTGTGGGCTCCTGAAGGCGTGCTACTACAGGTGAGGACAGTTGGGTGGGAGCATGTTGCTCGAGGTCATAGATGTTAGTAACAGACAGGTGAGGGTGACACAAGTGACAACCAAACAGATGTAGATGATGATGTAACCAATTTTGTGTGCGAGTGAAGAGAGGGGATCATCATTATCATCAGGGGATGAGGGTGGCAGTGTACCCATGAGACAGCAGAGTGGAAGTGTGCCTTGTGAGACACCAGGGTGGAAGCAGTGGGAGATCTGCAGCCAAACCTGGGAGGGGTACACCGCCTGCTACTCGGGAGACTACCTGTGAGGAACACACTAGTAGTGTGCGGGTTCATAAAAGCAGCGGCAGGCAAGCATCACACAGTAGTGAAGGTAAAATGCCATACTCATCAGTGTGGGAGTTTTTCACCAAGTCAATGGGAGCCAGGGTGCTAATGTTGGTACGATGCCCCTGCTGCAACATATGGAGTGTCACCATAAAGTGCTATGGGAAAACCATGCCACTCGTTTAGTGATACAGTGGGAGATTGCTGTATTTTCCACTGGCCCATAGCCCCTCTCCAGCAGTTAGGGCTCATCAACGTCAGCAGAAAGAAAGAAGCTGTTGTTCCTTCCCATTGAATTCAATGTTGTCTATTGCTCCTGATGCTCCTCCTTCTCCTCGTCACTTGTTTCAACAGCAATTGATCACCAAGGTGATTGTAAAAAGACAACCATGTGCGTGCACTCATCCAACGGCACAGAAGATGAACGTGCTCCTGGCCGAGTTACTGGTACTTTGGTCCCTCTCTTTCCATGTAGTTGACTATGGGAGTAGTATGTACTGTAGTAGAATATGGAAATTATTCTCTTTTTATGCACCCCTTAGGGGGGTAATGTCTCAATGATGACCATCCTCATTTTTTGCTGCCTTTACTTCTTCCAAATCATCCTTTGCGGTCTCCATGTCCAAGAAAAGTCAGCAAGATGCAGAGAGAGGAGGAGCTGGACGTTCCTGATGACATATCATCGGCATTAGATGATGTGGAAAAGGAGTGAAACCATATAGCAGAAGAAAGGTTTTTCGACCTGTAGGGCAGAGCTGTTGCGGTTGGAGAAGTGGGTTTGCAACTCGGGGACGGGGCTTTTTATTGTGTCCATGACCTTTTTTTTCTCCTCTTTTAACAGTCCGTGGTTCCAACTGATGGTCACCTGCTGCACCACAAGGTCCTCTTCAAATGTAGTTTCAGGATTCAAGGGTTAAAGGTAAGTATAACCAAACCAGCCAAACCCCAGAACATCACAAGCCCCTGTTTGGCCGACATATTATATGGAAGCTACTTGTTTTCAGGTTCCTGTCCCCTATGGCAAGAATCCAGCAGCCATGTTTGATCCGTCCACCATGTTCAAATGTTCCTGGAGTTGTTCGGTTCTGCAGGGCATTGTTCACAATGAAGCGGTCATCAGTGTAGGATGTGGTCAAAAGACGTCCACTTCTCTGCCTTTCTGTGACTCTTCCAGTCTCTGTATCTGTGATACAACCTGCTGATGGCACTCTGTGACATTTTAAGCTCAGTGGCCACTCCCGTCTGAGAACATCCTGCTTTGAGCCTCGCAATGGCGAGGTACTGTTCATCAATTGTTAGGTGTCGTCTTAGTCTCATGTTGTCAAAATGCGAACAGCATGATGAGGAGGACTATTTAAATACCAATTACTGTTTAAATACTAATTATAATTGAACCAGGAAATTTAATAGGCGAATCATAGATCAAACACCTGTTGTGAATTTTGCTTTTAAGCTCCTTGTTAGAGAACAGCAAGTTGTGCAAAAAGTACTGAAACACATATATATCCCTAACTTGATGTAAACTCTTAATTGTTGTTGTGTTTGTTTGTTTTTTACTCTAACAGTGAGAACTTTTAACCCCTTTAGGGGGCAAGAACCTGCCTCCTATGTACAAGAATATTACTATAATACTGCATCTATGTACAAGAATATAACTACTGTAATATTGACTCCTATGTACAAGAATATAACTACGATAATACTGCTCCTATATACAAGAATATAACTACTATAATACTGCTTCCTATGTACAAGAATATAACTACTATAATACTGCTTCTATGTACAGGAATATTACTACTATAATACTGCTCCTATTTACAAGAATATAACTACTATAATACTGCCTCCTGTGTACAAGAATATAACTATTATAATACTGCCTCCTAAGTACAGAAAATATAACTACTATAATACTGCTCCTATGTACAGGAATATAACTACTATAATACTGCTCCTATTTACAAGAATATAACTACTATAATACTGCTCCTATGTACAAGAATATAACTACTATAATACTGCCTCCTAAGTACAGAAAATATAACTACTATAATACTGCTCCTATGTACAGGAATAAAACTACTATAATACTGCTCTATGTACAGGAATATTACTACTATAATACTGCTCCTATTTACAAGAATACAACTACTATAATACTGCTTCTATGTACAGGAATATAACTACTATAATACTGCCTCCTGTGTACAAGAATATAACTACTATAATACTGCCTCCTATGTACAAGAATATAACTACTATAATACTGCTCCTATTTACAAGAATAAAACTACTATAATACTGGTCCTATTTTCAAGTATATAACTACTATAATACTGCCTCCTATGTACAAGAATATAACTACTATAATGCTGTCTCCTATGTATATGAATATAACTACTATAATACTGTCTCCTATGTACAAGAATATAACTGCTATAATACTGCCTCCTATGTACAAGAATATAACTACTATAATACTGCTTCCATGTACAAGAATATAACTGCTATAATACTACCTCCTATGTACAAGAATATACTACTATAATACTGCATTTATTTATAAGAATATAAGTACTATAATACTGCCTCCTATGTACAAGAATATAACTACTATAATGCTGTCTCCTATGTATATGAATATAACTACTATAATACTGTCTCCTATGTACAAGAATATAACTGCTATAATACTGCCTCCTATGTACAAGAATATAACTACTATAATACTGCTTCTATGTACAAGAATATAACTGCTATAATACTGCTTCTATGTACAAGAATATAACTGCTATAATACTGCTCCTATGTACAAGAATATAACTACTATAATACTGCTCCTATGTACAAGAATATAACTACTATAATACTGCTCCTATGTACAAGAATATAACTGCTATAATACTGCTCCTATGTACAAGAATATAACTACTATAGGCTTTTATGATTTTTATCATGGGCCACCATTGAGATGTACTGTGTATGCTGATTAAGCATTTACCCAGCTGCGTCTGGTACACGAGTTGTATGTTCTTTTACATAACTTTGTGCCTTTCTCAAATAAAAAGAAATTTGATAAAGAATATAGCTACTATAATACTGCTCCTATGTACAGGAATATACTATAATACTGCTCCTATGTACAATAATATAACTACTATAATACTGCTCCTATGACCAATAATATAACTACTATAATACTGCTCCTATGTACAAGAATATAACTACTATAATACTGCTCCTATGTACAAGAATATAACTACTATAATACTGCTCCTATGTACAAGAATATAACTACTATAATACTGCCTCCTATGTACAAGAATATAACTACTATAATACTGCCTCCTATGTACAAGAATATAACTACTATAATACTGCTCCTATGACTAATAATATAACTACTATAATACTGATCCTATGTACAAGAATATAACTACTATAATACTGCTCCTATGTACAAGAATATAACTACTATAATACTGCTCCTATGTACAAGAATATAACTACTATAATACTGCTCCTATGTACAAGAATATAACTACTATAATACTGCTCCTATGTACAAGAATATAACTACTATAATACTGCTCCTATGTACAAGAATATAACTACTATAATACTGCTCCTATGTACAAGAATATAACTACTATAATACTGCCTCCTATGTACAGGAATATAACTACTATAATACTGCTCCTATGTACAAGAATATAACTACTATAATACTGCTCCTATGTACAAGAATATAACTACTATAATACTGCTCCTATGTACAAGAATATAACTACTATAATACTGCTCCTATGTACAAGAATATAACTACTATAATACTGCTCCTATGTACAGGAATATAACTACTATAATACTGCTCCTATGTACAAGAATATATCTGCTATAATACTGCTCCTATGTACAAGAATATAACTACTATAATACTGCTCCTATGTACAAGAATATAACTACTATAATACTGCTCCTATGTACAAGAATATAACTACTATAATACTGCTCCTATGTACAAGAATATAACTACTATAATACTGCTCCTATGTACAAGAATATAACTACTATAATACTGCTCCTATCTATAAGAATATAACCACTATAATACTGCTCCTATCTATAAGAATATAACTGCTATAATACTGCCTCTATGAACAAGAATATTAATCTGGTCAGATACTAATATAATATTGCAGACATCTCTTTTGTTCTTCATTACTGTTAATCTTCTGATTTTAATTCTCTACAAATATTTCTGTTCTGTAAATGAGATTGTGCCGTTCTTTGGGCTGCTGCCAGCTCTCTTTAGTATTTTCTGTGACTTATATTTGCATATCTGTAATAGCACCTAATAACGTTTTCTACTTCGCCCAGATCTGAAAAGGTACTTGAAAAGGAAATTATACCTAAAATAAGTTGGACTTAATTACCTTTCGCTGCAATCTCCGCTGTCACCGCTTTTTCTGATGTATTTGCAGCTGCAAACTTTGATTCTGTCTCAGGGAAAAACTAAAATGATCTAATGAGAAGATTTTCTCCGCTCCTTAATAAAATGTTCCAATTGGAACTAAAGTAAAATTAAATTTAATTATCATTTAAAGGGCCAGTGCATATTTTAATGGTAACATGTATGAAATCTGTATAACTTTGACTCTCCTTTCTGCAGAGTCAACTGGAGAGACAACCTTTGTCTCTCCAGTTGGTGTAAAACTACAACTTCCACCTTGTCCCAGCATTCCAGTGGTTGCTGAAGAACCCTGTACAACCCTGTACAGGGGCTCAATTCACAGCTATGCAAATCCAAGTAAATGCTGCGGGCCCCAGAAATTAGAGCATCCCCTGCTGGCCACTGGTTAGCTAAATAGCAATACAAAAAAAAAGACTACAACAGCAGCAAATATCCTTTCTGTGCATCCAGCTCAGCTGTTCCAGGGCCAGAAGGAGAGGGGAGCCTCTGCCAGCAGAAAAGCAGTAGCAGATGTGCCCAATGTGCCCAGACTCCACTGCTGAGATAAAAATTAGGCTTATCCAGTTGTTAGTGGTGCTACAAGGGTGTAGCTTATTGGTGGGCCTGATGTTTTAAAGCTGACAGTCTAAGCTTTAAAACAAGATCAGGATTGCAACATTATCTTGTATGCATTGGGAGTTATATCGTTAAGAATACAGGTCGTAAGTTAAAGCAGCTGAGAAAGTCTTATTTTAAAGCTTAGATTGCCATCTTTCAAATAAGATCAGGCTCATATCTCTAGCTGCTACATAGCCTGTAGAAAACCTCCACCTTTCAGCTGGCTCTGATCTCAGCCAGAGGTGGAGACTGGCAGTAGGGAGCTTACAGGTTGAAAGACGAGAGATAAAAACATGCTCTTTTATTACCCCCAGAGAAGGGTAACATGGACTTCTGTGCATGTTACCTACCCCTCTCTCTTCTATCAATCAGACAGAATACTGCTCTGGCATGGTCACTGTAGGATTGCAGGGTGGCTGTAACCCCTGGAAACGAGCAGCGTATAATGTGATGGAAAAATGAATAAAGCCAGCAAAGGAGGCAATATGGAGAATCACAATACATTAGTGCTTTGTATTAACTTTCTCTACATGATAAATGCCATTGGCTGAAGTGAGACGACCCCTTTAAGGGTAGCATTAGTTATGTCACTAGTCATTTACTTCACACAACAATTAAAAATCTACCAAAAAATAAATAAATGAAATTTCCAGGAGGGTTTTACCTAATGTGACTATTAATCGAGAGCATCAGAAAATGTCGATTTTTTTAAAATTGTTTCTTAACTATGATCTTTTTTCCTTCAAATATGAAATGTATTAACAGATAGATATAAGATAGATAGATAGATAGATATGAGATAGATAGATAGATAGATAGATAGATAGATAGATAGATAGATAGATAGATATGAGATAGATAGATAGATATGAGCAGGGGAGCACCCAGGAATTTTGTCTAGGGGGGGTCCGAAAGGCAAAAAAATGTGGCATGTGTAGTGTGCTGTGCTAATTAAATTTTTCAAAGCCCCCTTTATATTTAAAACTGCAGGGACAGGGGTGTAGTGTGTTGCGCTGATTCTTTTACTTGGCAATTCTAAAAGCTTTGCAGGAAAAGAACAATGCAGCGCGCGAAGCGCGCCGCAATTTTTTGGCCCTGCCCATTATTAAAAGCCCCTCCTACATATAATAGGCCACTCCCAACAAACACTGTACAGCTGACATTCTATAGTTGCGGCCTGTCTCTACACATCATACTGAGAGAGGGGGAGTCTGTCCTGGCTGCACTGCCTGCTTCACATCATACAATAGACAGCCGGCTGCAGACAGGAAGCTCCTCCGCTCTCCTCCCTCCCCAGATCCTGCTCAAGGCCTGTGGTTCCCCCCACCATCTGCCTGCTGCCCCCTTTGGCTGTCCTCACCCAGCTCTGAATCCTCCTTCTGCAAATGGCAAGGGAGGAGCCGGAGCATCTCCTCTCCTACATAGCGCCCCCTACCTCTTACATCCAGTGATGTCACCTTTGTTGTAGACGTTCTCTTTCCTCATCTTCTCCATTCAGACCAGACCGCCATAATGATTTTTCAGCCATCTCCCGTCTCTGCAGAGATTAACAAACAGACATTAGTTTCCCACATTTCCATCATCTTCTGAACCCCCTTTCCTGCCACCCCCAATACTGTGCCCGCTGTGCCCCCAATACTATACTGCTGAAACAGTCCCCCTGGAAATACTACTACCACACAGATAGTGCCCGCTGTGCCCCCAATACTATATTGCAGAAACAGTCCCCCTGGAAATACTGCTACCACACAGATAGTGCCCCATTCAACAATTATTGGCACACAGTTCTCTAAAAAAAATAACTGCGCCCAGACACTAATAGTATAAAGATAATGTCCCCCAAAAATGATTGTACCCCCGCTTAGTACCCGCTGTTGAGCTAATGTCCCCATAATGTATGCCAGTATAAAATACCCCTATATAATGCCCCAGTAAATGCCCTCATAGTGCTCCTCTCCCCTTCCCCATAGTGTCGCCCTATAATATGCCAGTAAAAAATGCCCCTTCTAAGTGCCACCATATTCCCCAATAGTGCTCCTTTCCCCCATAGTGCCTACCATAATGTGCCAGTAAAAAAAATGCCCCCTTAGTGCCACCAGATGCAATAATGCCCCCATAATGTGCCAATAAGAATAAAGAACACTTTAGAGCCCCCACTTCCCCTTAGTGCTTAGTGCCCCTAAATAATGTCCCTATAGTGCCACCAGATGCCCCATAGTGCCATTCTCCCCTATAGTGCCCCCCCATAATGTGTAAAAAAAAAGCCCCTTTAGAGCCCCCATAGTGCTCCTCTCCCCCATGGTGCCCCCCAAATAATGCCCCCATAGTGCCGTTCTCCCCTTTACTGCCCCCATAGTGCCGTTCTCCCCTTTACTGCCCCCCATAGTGCCGTTCTCCCCTTACTGCCCCCCATAGTGCCGTTCTCCCCTTTACTGCCCCCCATAGTGCCGTTCTCCCCTTTACTGCCCCCCATAGTGCCGTTCTCCCCTTTACTGCCCCCCATAGTGCCGTTCTCCCCTTTACTGCCCCCCATAGTGCCGTTCTCCCCTTTACTGCCCCCCATAGTGCCGTTCTCCCCTTTACTGCCCCCCCATAGTGCCGTTCTCCCCTTTACTGCCCCCCATAGTGCCGTTTCTCCCCTTTACTGCCCCCCATAGTACCGTTCTCCCCTTTACTGCCCCCCATAGTGCCGTTCTCCCCTTTACTGCCCCCATAGTGCCGTTCTCCCCTTTAGTGCCCCCATAGTGCCGTTCTCCCCTTTAGTGCCCCCATAGTGCCGTTCTCCCCTTTAGTGCCCCCATAGTGCCGTTCTCCCCTTTAGTGCCCCCATAGTGCAGTTCTCCCCTTTATTGCCCATAGTGCAGTTCTCCCCTTTATTGCCCCATAGTGCAGTTCTCCCTTTTAGTGCCCCCATAGTGCAGTTCTCCCCTTTTTTGTGTGCCCCCATAGTGCAGTTCTCCCCTTTTATAGTGCCCCCCATAGTGCAGTTCTCCCCTTTTATAGTGCCCCCCATAGTGCAGTTCTCCCCTTTTTTAGTGCCCCCATAGTGCAGTTCTCCCCTTTTATAGTGCCCCCCATAGTGCAGTTCTCCCCTTTTATAGTGCCCCCCCCATAGTGCAGTTCTCCCCTTTTATAGTGCCCCCCATAGTGAAGTTCTCCCCTTTTATAGTGCCCCCCATAGTGCCAGCTCCCCCCCTCAAAAAAAATAAAAAATAAAAAAATACACCGATACTTACCAGCAGCGATGCGATGCAGCCTCTTCCGGCCCGTGTCCCTGCTGTGTGCTTCCCGGCTCAGGCAGCACGATGATGACGTCATCGCTCCGCCAGAGCCGGCCTCTGATAGGCTGCAGGCATATGTGCCTGCGGCCTATCAGAAGAACAGGGGAGGGACACACCTCCTCCTCCCCTGCCGCAGCACAGATATGGAGATGAGCGCTTCCACAATGGAAGCGCTCATCTCCTACTGCCCCCCGCCGCCGCCGTAGCCGCCACTACAATTACATCCAGGGCCGCGCCGCCTGTGGTGATCGGCGGTGCGGCCCTGAAGGATTAAAAAAAATAATTTTTGCCTGGTTGTTCTAGGGGGGGTCCAGACCCGCTGGACCCCCCCTGTAGGTGCACCAGTGGATATGAGATAGATAGATAGATAGATAGATAGATAGATAGATAGATAGATAGATATGAGATAGATAGATAGATAGATAGATAGATAGATAGATATGAGATAGATAGATGGATAGATAGATAGATAGATAGATAGATAGATAGATAGATAGATAGATAATAGATAGATAGATAGATAGATAGATATGAGATAGATAGATAGATATGAGATAGATAGATAGATAGATAGATAGATAATAGATAGATAGATATGAGATAGATAGATAGATATGAGATAGATAGATAGATAGATAGATAGATAGATAGATAGATAGATAGATAGATAGATAGATATGAGATAGATAGATAGATATGAGATAGATAGATAGATAGATAGATAGATAGATAGATAGATAGATAGATAGCTCTGTGGATTTACTACATATTGCAGGACTTCTACATAGAACATCATGCCACCAGTCTATATTCCCATGCGGCCGCTGCGGTCCTGAAAACAATAATCAGATTCAGACTGTTCCTCTCTGCTGCAGAGATAATTAATAAATTCATACACTGCTTTCTTCAAGAACGAGTTCAGTTTCACGTCTCAGAAACCTAATTTGTTTCCTCTGTATGACAATTTGTTCCCATCAAGACCAATTCTGGCATCTGCATAGCCGAGCAGCAGCGGCTGCAATCATCTGCGAGACGTATAACGGGGCTCAGGTGCAAAGCTGGCGCAGACTTATACCTTCTGCTCCTAATACTTTACCTGTTCTAAATAAATACCAAAATAATCCATACATCAGCTATAATTTGCCTCATAACCGCAATGGCCTAAGAACCACATCTGCAGCAAGTTTGACAAGACTATGCCAAAATAACTGCATTTTTGCAAAATCACATAAAAACAATGTGGACACCACATGTAAACACAGCCTAAAAAAAAATACTTTGCCGACTTGAGTATCATCTGGGAAGTAAAATCACCTGCATACAGTAAGTCTATGGCAAGACTGAGCTTCTGTTCCCTCTGCATAAATATAGAGCTAAATGATGGAATTGTATGTATCTGCAGCCACTAGTGTTGATCGAGCATGCTCGGCACATGGCGGTATTCACTATGCAGCCAATAAGCGTGCAGGTAAGTACTGCCCTCACTGTCATGCCGTAGCCATGCTGGTTACTGGCATTACAGTGATTGGCTGGCCGGAACGCGTCATCGGGTGCTATATCGCACCCGATGACACATGTTCGGCTAAGTCGTAGTCAGGGAGAGCTGTGCTGAGGAAGGGACAGACAGTGTAGGGAGTGATATAGGAATAATTTTATTAGAAATTTTTTTCAGAGACCCAAAAGTCCTTTTAAGGACTACTGTTGTGTGTGGCAGCAATTTCTATGCGTGCAGTAGTTAGGCCGCTGCAGACAGCGACATTAGCAGCACCACATCTCTCAAAAATATCTGTCACATACAGTGTACTTTTTTGCTTAGACGCTGCGTACAGTGACATTACCGGTGGTACCTCTCCTGTATAACGTTTCCTCATCCCAAACACCTGTGACTTTCCCTGTAACTTTTCATTAGCCGCTGGTGAGAGCATTGACATTATCTGCGAGATATATCCTGTGTGACGTTTCCACATCCCAAATACCTTTTAAAATTTGTTTGCACATACACTTCCAAATCCTACACTACTGTACGTGTGACAGACTTTCAAGCATATATACCATTTAATATGAAGGTGAGCAGTAAGGGACAGGGAAGTGGTCGTGATGCTGATGGCGCATGCAGACGCTGTGGCCCTGGGCCCGTTGAAACTGTGCCTGCTGCCAGAACCCAAGAAACACACTCATCCACGATACCTAGCATCATCTCCCAGTTTGCAGGGTGGTGCAGGACAACGCTCTCGACATCAGACCAGTGCGACCAGGTGGTCATTTGGATTGCAGCAGATAATGCTTCCCGTCGGATAGGCACCACCCTGTTTTCCACCAAGTCCAGTCTCAGTAGCCAAGAGTCTGCTCAATACAATCCTCACCCTGATCCTCCTTCCTCCCACCATGGAGAGTCTGGGCAAACAAGTGACCCCACACTCGGATATTCCAAGGAGCTCTTTTCAGCGCCATTCCTTGATTTGGCCCTCTCGCCAAGCACGCTTAAAGAGGGACAGATCTTGTGCCCTGATTCCCAAACTCTTCCATCCACAATCACAAGAAGATGACAGTGGGGAACAGCAATTACTGTTTAATGATGTGGATGCTGATGAGACACAGTTGCCAATAAGTCAACGGCAATTACTGTCTCAAGATGTTGGTGATGAGGATGAGACACAGTTGTCAATCACTAAGGTTGTGGTTAGGTCAACAAGTCAGGAGGATGAGCAGAGTGAGGAAGTGGAAGAGGAGGTGGTGGACAATGAAATCACTGACCCAACCTGGGAAGGTTCAAAGCCAAGCAAGAACAGCAGTACAGAGGGGGAGGGATCTGCTGCACTGCAACAGGCTGGAAGAGGCAGTGGGGTGGCAAAAGTGAGAAGGCAGGCCACACCAAACAGGCCCGCAGCTATCCCCGGAGCACCCCCTTGCAGAAATCTCCCTTGCCAAGGGGTAGGTATTCTGCAGTCTGGCACTTTTTTGAGGAAAGCGCGGACGACAAAAGAATAGTAGTTCGCAACCTGTGCCGTACCAAAATGAGCCGGGAAGTGAACACTAGCAACCTCACCACCACCAGCATGATCCGCCACATGGCATCCAAGCACCTTATTAAGAGGGCAGATCGCCTGGGTCCACAATCTGTGTCTGCGGGTCACACCACTGCCTCCTCTTCCCCTGTGTTACGCGCTGGCCAATCTCCTGTCAAAGGCGCAGGCCCGGATGCACCTAGACCTTCGCAAGCACCATCAGCGACCACATCCACTTCTGTGTCCCAGCGCAGCATACAAATGTCCTTACCCCAGGCATTTGAACGCAAGCGCAAATACCCAGCCACCCACCAACAGATCATAGCACTAAATGCGCAACTTTCCAAATTACTGGCCATGGACAGCCAACTTGCGTTACGCAGTCCCCAGCCGCCACTATTTTTCAAGGTATGCCGTGCCCGCCTTACACCAACATGTGTCCCGCAACATCACCCGTGCCCTGACCAACGAAGTTACTGGGAAGGTCCACTTAACCACGGACACATGGACAAGTGCATTTAGCCAGGAACGCTAGATTTCCCCGACGGCACACTGGGTGAATGTTGTGGAGGCCAGAAGCGAGTAGTACCCTGGGATGGCACAGGTGCTACCGATGCCAAGGATTGCGGGCCCTACGTCTATCAGGGTTTCCGCCAACACCTACGTTAGTGGCTCCAACCCCCACTTCTCCTCCTCCTCCTCCTCTACTTCCACCTCCGAATTATTCACGTGCAGCACCAGTCAGCCATAAGTCAGTAGTTGGAAGCAGTGTAGCACTGCAGTGGGGAAGCGGCAACAGGTTGTGCTGAAGCTGATCTGCTTAGGGGACAAACAGCACACCGCCGCAGAGCTGTGGCAGGGGATAAGAGACCAGACTGAGCTGTGGCTCTCGCCACTCAACCTAAAACCAGGCATGGTGGTGGCTTCGGAGCTCGGCAAGCTCAGAAACATCCCATGCCTAGCCTACGTCTTAAACTTAGTGGTTCAGTGGTTTCTCAAAACCTCCCCCAATTTGCCTGAGATACTGGTGAATGTGTGCTGGTCTGTCAACGCTGCAGCAGCGCTTGAAATTGCCAGCTCACTGGCTGTTGTGCGATGTGAGCACGCGCTGGAACTCTACGTTCCACATGTTGGCCAGGCTTTTTGAACAGCAGAGGGCAGTAGTGGAATACCAGCAGCAACATGGTCGTCGCCTTTCCAGTCAGCTTACGCTCTTCACAAGCGACGAGTGGGCATGGATGTCTGACCTCTGTGAACTTTTAAGAAACTGAGGAATCAACACAGATGGTGAGCGGCGATAATGCTATTATCAGCGTCACCATCCCACTTCTGTGTCTACTCAAACGCTCACTGCTCAAAATTAAGGCTGACGCTTTGCATGTGGAAGAGGTGGAAATGGGGGAAGACATTACACAGACCACCCTCAGTTCGTCTTCTCAGCGTGAATTGGACAATGAAGAGGAGGAGCAAAAGACGTTTCCTCTGCTACAGAGGGTAGTACCCATGGAAGTTTAATTAAATCTGTTCAGCGTGGGTGGGCAGAAAAGGAGGAAGAGGATGAGGAGATTGAGAGTCATCCTCCTGATGATGACAGCGAAGTCTTGCCTGTTGGTACTCTGGCACACATGGATGACTTCATCTTAGGCTGCCTTTCCAGCGACCCACGCGTTACACGCATTTTAGACAACACGGATTGCTGGTTGTTCACCCTTCTCGACCCCCGCTACAAAGAGAACTTCTCATCTCTCATTCTTCTGGTGTAGAGGACGAGAAAAACTGTGCAATACCAGAAGGTCCTTGTTGAAAAATTGCTCCAAAAACTTCCATCTGACAAAGCTGGCGGAAGAGTCCGTAGGTTCCTTGGGCAACCGAGGAGGGGAAACAAGGGGAACACACAGCAGTTCCAACAGAGGCAGGGCAACACTCTTCAAAGCCTGGGACAGTTTCATGACACCCCGCCAGCACCCTCACCCTGATGCGCGGCCTAGTGTCACAAGGAGGGCAAATTTTCGAACATGGTGAAGGAGTACATAGTAGACCGTGTCAGCGTCCTCAATGGTCCCTCAGTGCAGTGGCGTAGCTATCAGGGATGCAGGGGAAGCAACTGCTTCGGGGCCTGAGCTCAGAAGAGGCCCGAGCAGTACTGAATGTTTTCATTAGATCTAGCGCTGCCCCTACTCACAACTGCTGCACTTTATAGAAGCAGATGCCACTTACAGCCGCAGCGCTGGAGCTCCTCCCACTGAAGGTCCTTACTCAGTGAGAAGGAGATACAGTATAATTGCCGTCTCCTCCTCCTCCAATGGCCGTTCTCAGGCTGGGATCCGCAGTAATACCAAGCCACTTGCCAGTACTGCTTTCTATTTACTATTGGCCGGCAGCTTACTATGACATCAGCTGCCAGCCAATAGCAGAACTATATGTTATCAAGCCCCACCCACCAGTGTGAAGCTACTGTAGAGCAGGCTGGCTGCTCCAGCACTCAGAGCTCCAAAATGCCTGCCCTCCCCCATGTGTCCTGTAGTGTTGATCACGAATATTAGAATTTCGAATTTTTATCGCGAATATAGGTACTTCGAAAATTCTGGAATATTTCAAATTAGTTATATATCTTCGTAATTTCTAATATTCAAATTTTTTTTTCATTATAATTTTTTTTTTATTCAATTTTTTTTTTCAAATCAGTACACATGATCCCTCCCTGCTTCTAGCTTGTGGGCCAATAAGAAGGCTGCAATATACTTGACTTTAGGAGTAGTAGTGTTTGCGAATTTTGCTCTATATTAGTTTTTTCGAATATTCGCTATATTGCTATATATTCTTGTTTTAGAATATTACGAATATTCAAAAAAACAAAGTTATAGCAATATATAGCGAATATTCGGAAAAATCGAATATAGAGCAATTTTAGCTAATATAGTGCTATAATCTTCTTTGTCTAATAGTTGTAATTTTTTTCTCATCTGAAGCTTAGATTGGAAAAAAATTACAACTATAAAAAAAAGATTATAGCACTGTATTAGCTAAATCTTCTTTGTCTAATAGTTGTAAGTTGAAAAATTCGAATTTGAATTACGAAAATTTGCATATTACACAATCATTACCTTGCTGATTTTTCAAGTAAAAAAAAATTGTGAATTTTCGAATATTCGCAAATATTCTAAAAAAATATTCGCGAAATATTGCAAATTCGAATATGACCCCTGCCGCTCATCACTAGTGTCCTGTTCTCTGACCCCCCCCCCCCATAGTAGGTTACTGATTAACCCCTCCACTGCTGTCCCTGGATGGCACAAAGGGGTGATGGGACCTACTTCTCCAGGCTGCCTGTGAGGACCAGACATCAGCTGTCTACATGAAAGGTGTCTGTGTGTGGAAATAGAAGTAAACCTACTTGTATGTTCATGTGTGTGTAATGTGTGTGTGTGTGTATCTATATATATATATATATATATATATATACACACAGTATATATATATACAGTATATATGTCCATACACAGTTGCAAGAAAAAGTATGTGAACCCTTTGGAATGATATGGATTTCTGCACAAATTGGTCATAAAATGTGATCTGATCTTCATCTAAGTCACAACAATAGACAATCACAGTCGGCTTAAACTAATAACACACAAAGAATTAAATGTTACCATGTTTTTATTGAACACACCATGTAAACATTCACAGTGCAGGTGGAGAAAGTATGTGAACCCCTAGACTAATGACATCTCCAAGAGCTAATTGGAGTGAGGTGTCAGCCAACTGGAGTCCAATCAATGAGATGAGATTGGAGGTGTTGGTTACAGATGCCCTGCCCTATAAAAAACACACACCAGTTCTGGGTTTGCTTTTCACTTTTTAACATTGCCTGATGTGAATGGTGCCTCGCTCAAAAGAGCTCTCAGAAGACCTACGATTAAGAATTGTTGACTTGCATAAAGCTGGAAAGGGTTATAAAAGTATCTCCAAAAGCCTTGCTGTTCATCAGTCCACGGTAAGACAAACTGTCTATAAATGGAGAAAGTTCAGCACTGCTGCTACTCTCCCTAGGAGTGGCCGTCCTGTAAAGATGACTGCAAGAGCACAGCGCAGACTGCTCAATGAGGTGAAGAAGAATCCTAGAGTGTCAGCTAAAGACTTACAAAAGTCTCTGGCATATGCTAACATCCCTGTTAGCGAATCTACGATACGTAAAACACTAAACAAGAATGGATTTCATGGGAGGATACCACAGAGGAAGCCACTGCTGTCCAAAAAAACATTGCTGCACGTTTACAGTTTGCACAAGAGCACCTGGATGTTCCACAGCAGTACTGGCAAAATATTCTGTGGACAGATGAAACCAAAGTTGAGTTGTTTGGAAGAAACACACAACACTATGTGTGGAGAAAAAGAGGCACAGCACACCAACATCAAAACCTCATCCCAACTGTGAAGTATGGTGGTGGGGCATCATGGTTTGGGGCTGCTTTGCTGCGTCAGGGCCTGGACGGATTGCTATCATCGAAGGAAAAATGAATTCCCAAGTTTATCAAGACATTTTGCAGGAGAACTTAAGGCCATCTGTCCACCAGCTGAAGCTCAACAGAAGATGGGTGTTGCAACAGGACAACGACCCAAAGCATAAAGTAAATCAACAACAGAATGGCTTAAACAGAAGAAAATACGCCTTCTGGAGTGGCCCAGTCAGAGTCCTGACCTCAACCTGATTGAGATGCTGTAGCATGACCTCAAGAAAGCGATTCACACCAGACATCCCAAGAATATTGCTGAACTGAAACAGTTCTGTAAAGAGGAACGGTCAAGAATTACTCCTGACCGTTGTGCACGTCTGATCTGCAACTACAGGAAACGTTTGGTTGAAGTTATTGCTGCTAAAGGAGGTTCAACCAGTTATTAAATCCAAGGGTTCACATACTTTTTCCACCTGCACTGTGAATGTTTACATGGTGTGTTCAATAAAAACATGGTAACAGTTAACCCTTTGTGTGTTATTAGGTTAAGCAGACTGTGATTGTCTATTGTTGTGACTTAGAGGAAGATCAGATCACATTTTATGACCAATTTGTGCAGAAATCCATATCATTCCAAAGGGTTCACATACTTTTTTTTGCAACTGTATGCGGTGAGTGCGTATTTGAGTCTGTCCATGTATGTTGTGAGTGCTTGTATGAGTGCGTCCATGTATGTGCTGAGTGCCTGTATGAGTGCGTCCATGTATGTGCTGAGTGCCTGTATGAGTGCGTCCATGTATGTGCTGAGTGCCTGTATGAGTGCGTCCATGTATGTGCTGAGTGCCTGTATGAGTGCATCCATGTATGTGCTGAGTCCCTGTATGAGTGCGTCCATGTATGTGCTGAGTGCCTGTATGAGTGCGTCCATGTATATGCTGAGTGCCTGTATGAGTGCATCCATGTATGTGCTGAGTCCCTGTATGAGTGCGTCCATGTATGTGCTGAGTGCCTATATGAGTGCGTCCATGTATGTGCTGAGTGCCTGTATGAGTGCGTCCATGTATGTGGTGAATGCGTGTATGAGTGCGTCCATGTATGTGCTGAGTGCCTGTATGAGTGCGTCCATGTATATGCTGAGTGCCTGTATGAGTGCGTCCATGTATGTGCTGAGTGCCTGTATGAGTGCGTCAATGTTTGTGCTGAGTGCCTGTATGAGTGCATCCAGTAAATTGGGGAGGGGCCCTGCACAAAAATTTGCTGTTGGGCCCAGTCAGTTCTAGCTACGCCCCTGCCTCAGTGCCTTACAACTACTGGGTGTCCAAGCTGGACACGTGGAACGAACTGGCGCTCTACGCCTTGGAGGTGCTGGCCTGCCCTGCCGCCAGCGTTTTGTTTGAGTGGGTATTTAGTGCTGCTGGTGGCATTATAACAGATAAGTGTATCTGCTTGTCAACTGAAAATGCTGACAGGTTGATTCTTATAAAAATGAACAAGGCCTGGATTGACCATGACTTCTCTACTCCACCAGAGAAAAGCTGATAAACATAAAGGCACTTTAAATGTGTTGTTTATAATGTACTGAATACACTGTTTTCCCATGCACCCCTTCCACCACAAACAAGGGTATATGGTTGAATCTTTATTTTTTTCTACTCGTCCTCTTCCATCATATAAACATGCTTATTTGTTGCCCTTCCCATATAATGTTTTACAGGGTCAGCTCACCACCAGGCCCTCGCATATAATTTTTTAGAGGGTCAGCTCACCAGCAGGCCCTCACCTACAATCTTTTACAGGGTCATCTCACCAGCAGGCCCTCGCATATAATGTTTTACAAGGTCAGCTCACATGCAGGCCCTCGCATAAAATGTTTTATAGGGTTAGCTCATCTGCAGGCCTTCGCATATAATTTTTTAGAGGGTCAGCTCACCAGCAGGCTCTCGCCTATAATGTTTTACAGGGTCAGCTCACCTGCAGGCCCTCACCTACAATCTTTTACAGGGTCAGCTCACCTGCAGGCCCTTGAATATGATGTTTTACAGGGTCAGCTCACCTGCAAGCCCACACATATAATGTTCACTGGGTCAGCTCACCTGCAGGCCCTCGCATAAAATGTTTTAGGCCTCCTTAACACGGGCATTCCGGATTTGCTCCGGATGCGTCGCGTGTGCATTGTGGGAAAACTGCGCGAGTAGGAACGCAATTGCAGTCAGCTTTACTGCGATTGTGTTTCGATGTTCAGTTTTTTCCATGTGAGTGCAATGCGTTTTGCACGTGCGTGAGAAAAAACTAAATGTGGTACCCAGACCCGAACCCGGACTTCTTCACTGAAGTTCGGGTTGGAGTTAGGTGTTTAATTCATTTTATTATTTTCCCTTATAACATGGTTATGAGGGAAAATAATAGCATTCTTACTTGCTTGCAGATGCTTGTGATTTTCACGCAGACACATTTATTTCTATGGGGCCTGCGTTGCGTGAAAAACAGCAGAATATAGAACATGCTGTGATTTTCACGCAACGCACAAGTGATGCGTGAAAATCACCGCTCATCTGCACAGCCCTATTGAAATGAATGGGTCCGGATTCAGTGCAGGTGCAATGCGTTCACCTCGCACATTGCACACGCACTGAATTATCGCCTGTGTGAAAGGAGCCTTAAAGGGTCAGCTCACCTGCAGGCCCTCACCTCCAATCTTTTACAGGATCAGCTCACCTGCAGGCCCTCACCTACAATCTTTTACAGGGTCAGCTCACCTGCAGGCCCTTGCTTACAATTTTTTAGAGTGTCAGCTCACCTGCAGGCCAGCAATCTTAATTTTTCAAGGGTGTGTATGATGCCCTCCTTTATGTGTAATAAAGGGTGTTTTACAGTGCCGGTTCCTTGCAATTTTTGGCAGCCCTTTCACTTAGTGCATAGGCTTTATGAGTGTAGGAGTCCCACTACCTGAACAATTGTACCACAATGTGAATGAGGCCCTCCTTTATGTGATATACAGGTTGTATCGGAGTGTAAACTCTTGTAATTTTTGGCAGCACTTGCACTTTATATACAAGTAAATATACAGGAAAGAATGTTTCCTAACAATTTTTCCTCTAAAATCGATTTTATCTTAAGTTTTGCGCATATTATTGTTAGCAGTGGCGTAACTATTGGGGAAGAAGGGGAAGTGGCTGCTTCTGGGGCCCGGACTGACAAGAGGCCCGGCCACCCAGGAGCAGCGTCTCAAACAACTTAACATACAGTCTTAGTTCCAGGCTGGGCCCGACCCCTTTATATACTGTGCGTTGACGGTCACATTGGGGGCCCGCTGTCCATCATCCGTTCACTAAAACAAGACCCCCACTCCACCCCACCCCCATAGATTTATTCCCTACTGGTACTGCCAGACAGTGCCTGCCCTGCATAGCGCACCGTGCCGCCAGCTAGAGAAAAGTACAAGCCGGCACTGTGCTAATAAGCCCACTAAGTTCCTCACCTAAAGAAGGAGGGAGTGACAGGCGGGAGAAGCAGCGCGGCAGGCAAAAGGAGCAGCACAGCGGCGCACATCACTCGGCTTTTCAGGTACGTGCGCACTGCCTGTGCCCCCCTGGCTCTTACCTGCCCCCCCCCCCCCGCCCTTGCCTGCAGCCAAGTTCTGGGCATGAGAAGGAGGGAGGGCAGTGGGCACGCAGGGCAGGGTGGAGTAGAAGAGCCACCCCAGCCTCTGCCCACAACTTCCTGTGCCAGCCTTCTGTAATAAAGCATGCGATACATGGCAGCCTCCCCTCTCTGCTCGCTGTTCTGCCACATACTACTGCTTATTTTGGCACTTTTATATATGCACACGTGATGCCAGGATAGTCCTGGGCTGGCATCGGGTGTGCACTTATATGTGCCATAATAAGCACTAGTACACAGCGGGCAGAAAGGGGAGGCTGCCATGTACTGCAAGCTATAGACAGGAGGCTGGCAGAGATTGGGATAAAAGTTCAAATCACCCCCCTTCCCAATGTTTTATATAGATAAGTTTTATAAAGATAAATAAACATAAAAAAATCTTCACTATTAAAATATAAAAATACTAAAAACACCCCCCCATCCACCAACACACATATACACCAAACCAAAAAAAAATGAATAAGGGCCCATGAACACGACTGTATGCCCTGCGTAATAAAACTTGCTGTGGGGCCCAGTCACTTCTAGCTACGCCCCTCATTGTTAGTATGTAAAAGTGGCGTACTACTCGGACAACATGGTTCCCAGCAGCGACCTGGGAGTCCAAGATGCCTCCAGACATCCTCCCCATGCTGTTCCCGAACCAGTTAGGTGGTGTTTCCATCAATTTCTGACCTTTTCCTATGAACCAGACACCCTCCCCTCTTCAGAGCAGGGGGTGCCTGGTTTAATGCTCGGGTTCTCCTATTGACTTCCATTGTGCTCGGGTGCTCTGTAGAGCACCCGAGCATCCCGATGTGTTCGGCCCGAGCGCCCGAGCACTATGGTGCTCGATCAAACTAGCAACCACCACTAGGGGGAGCTCAGGAGCATACTGTATACTATTTATATATCAATCTCAATTATAGTACATGCTGCAGTTTGCTCCCCCTGGTGGTGATGACATGTAGGCAGAATTTAATTAAATAACTGTTTATGGGGAAGATTTGGGAATTTGTATCAGAAAACAGACAAATAAATTCTGAAGCTAGTAGTTAGCACAAAATATGGAAGAACGTAAATACCACATGTAGACATTAAGCCTGTATGGTGGCATACTAAGTGACTTTCCGATAAGAAATGCAACTGTCGATCTTCTTCAAGAGGTGAAACTAAAGAAAACGCACTCTCCAGATTTCTAAAAGCAAGCTTTGCAGATCAATGTAACATGGATGCTGCCATTATGTGGCTAATTAGCAGGAGCTAGAACTCAGCCCGATCATTAGCCTAATGAATGGCATTTGTAAAACCTAGAGGAATGCTATCACGGGTTGCACATGGTAATGCGACTCCTCAGACAGTGGGTCAGGTTTTGTCTAAGCGACTGTGGAAAATAATGAATCTGAGTCTGGAGAGGAGAAGATGCAGAAACCGCTCAAAAAAGATTAACCTTCAGACGGATTTTGAAATATTGAAATTTTAAATAAATGTGCAAAGGGTGCAGAGTGCAGACAATGCCGCGACAGCTGGGCCCTGGTTCCTGAAATGATCCCCTATCTGCATGGAGTAAGTCTAGGTTTAGGTTCTTTGCGTTACTATATTAATATGATGTTATATCAAGCCTTATACTCTAGTCATAGCTAAAGCTGCACTCCGTTCTCTGGGTTGTCACTTGGAATTCGACTTGTTCAGTAGGGGGCAGCAGGGATGATGTAAGCTGCTTGCGTTGGCTATTGTTAAGGGGCCAGTCCAATACTTGTGGGCAAGGTGTACAGAGTAAAGGTAAATACCTTTACTCTTTCTACCATATCTGAAGCCTTCCCGAAAATCTTTTATAATGCACATCTTTCAGCAGGATGACCCTTTCTGCCTGGTAGGATTGATCCTACTGATTAAAAGGATATCTGTCTTGTTAAAATCGGTTGAGGCGTTCCTGAGAAAAGGAGCTTTAATTCTTTATGCACAGGAAGGCTCCAGTGGACTAAGGGGTGTGGCCAGCACTGTCAAACTGAGGTGCAGTCAAGTGCTAGGCCCCGCCCCTCAGTGCACTGCAGCTTTCACTACCATGAAGATTAAAAGTCTTTTTCTCAGGAACACCGCAACCGATTTTCAAAAGACAGGTATCATTCTAAACAGCAGGATCAACCCCATCAGATATAATGTCTGGCTCAATAGGACTGATCCTGCTAAGAAGTTACCTTTAAGAATTCACATGTTTTTAAAAGGGTTTTCCTACTAACAATACTTATCCCCTCCTTCTATTGAACTAGAATAGGGTGTTTTCTAATGAGTTTTCTTAAGCAGACTTGCCATACTCACTTATGATTCATCAAATATCTTGATACTGTTTATCAAAAACATGTACATTCCTAAATCCGCAGCCTCGGATACAGATGTTCTACATCACAAGCAGTAGCAAACATCTGGAATAAAAAAGGTCCTGGGCGATTGAAACTCAGAACGATTAATTAACACAGATTCAGAAAATGCCAGGGGTCCGCGCCATCTTGGCTTCAGCTTGATACAATTCAGCACAATGAGAACAAAATGTAAAAAGAAAAAATCTGCAGCGAAGAGGAGCATTAATAAATCATGTATGCAGAATCGTAAAAGGAGTGAACCAGCTGTGCAACTTTAACCGCAGGTCAAAAACTGATAGATGCGCTGGTCATGTGGAATACTGGGTTCACGGAAAAAGTCAACTACACAGCAATTGAAGAGATGGAAGTGGGTGACCCAGTGATACACCTGTACAGCCAGGTAAAAATTAACAGAAAATTCCACCTTATAATGGAAAACTAAAAAGGTTGTCGGTTGGCACAAATACTAGATATTTTTTAATATTTTCTGCAGAATATCCCCGTCAATCAAGAAGGAGAGGGAGGCGCTGGTAGAGGAGAAGCAAGGATCAGCAGAGTGGCTTAGGTCTGCCCTCAGTGCATGTAACTGCTCATTTGCAGAAGGATTAAAAATAGTTATTATTCGGAATGAAGCAACCAACAGCTCGCTAAGTGAAAGGTATCATTACCAGGAAATTCACTGTTAGACCAGGCACAATGCCTTGTAGGGTCATGACAAAGCATTGTGCCTGGCCTAACAGTGAATTTCCTGGTGACAAATTCCCTTTATGAGTCAACTTAAAGGGACATTGCCATCAAAAGGAGGCATCAATATTTATAGAAAAATCTTTGTATTTCATCAGCACTGTGCCATTGAAAATTAAACATAAAACATTCTCCTTCTTTAGCAATATTCATAGAGAGATAAGGGTACTCTGGAAGTTTATCTGCAAGGTAATCCTGGAAAAATAAAATTTTGCAGATGACACTAAACTGTGTAAAGTAATTGACATGGAAGAGGACAGTATACCATATATATACTACAGAGGACTGTATATATACTACAGAGGACAGTATACTGTATATATATATTACAGAGGACAGTATGCTATATATATATATATATATATATATATATATATAAGAGAGGACAGTATACTGTATATATATACTACAGAGGACAGTGTACTGTATATATACTACAGAGGACAGTATACTGTATATATATACTACAGAGGACAGTGTACTGTATATATACTACAGAGGACAGTATACTGTATATATACTACAGAGGACAGTATACTGTATATATATATTACAGAGGACAGTATGCTATATATATATATATATATATATATAAGAGAGGACAGTATACTGTATATATATACTACAGAGGACAGTGTACTGTATATATACTACAGAGGACAGTATACTGTATATATATACTACAGAGGACAGTGTACTGTATATATACTACAGAGGACAGTATACTGTATATATACTACAGAGGACAGTATACTGTATATATACTACCGAGGGAAGTATACTGTATATATATATATATATATATATATATATACACACACTACAGAGGACAGTATACTGTATATATATATATACACACACAACAGAGGACAGTATACTATATATATATACTACAGAGGACAGTATACTGTATATATATACTACAGAGGACAGTATACTGTATATATATATATATACTACAGAGGACAGTATACTGTGTATATATATACACTACAGAGGACAGTATACTGTATATATATACTACAGAGGACAGTATACTGCTACAGATGCATCTGGATGGATTGGAGGCTTGGGCAGAGATGTGGCAGATGAGGTTTTACACTGACTAGTGATAAATGAGCATTCTCGGCGCATGCTCGATGCTCAGCACATGGCGGTATTCGTCCGAATACCGCATGTGCTTGAGTGCAATGTTCGAGTCTCCTCCCTGCACGCTTATTGGCTGCTACACAGCCAATAAACGTGCAGGCAAGTACTGCCCTCACTGTAATGCTGTAGCCATGTTGGTTACTGGTATTACAGTGATTGGCTGGCCAGAACGCGTCATCGGGTGCCATATATGACGCATGTTCAGCTCATTCTTAGTCAGGGAGAGATGTGCTGAGGAAGGGACAGACAGTAGGGAGTGATTTACGAATATTTTTACCACCAAAACTTTTCATAGACCCAAAAGTTCTTTTAAGGACTATTGTGTGTGGCAGCAGTAATATATTTTTTTAGCGCAAACTGCGCTAAATAGCTTAAACTTTACAGACCCAAAAGTCCTTTTAAGGACTGTTGTGTGTGGCAGCAATATATATTTTTAGCGCATCCTGCGCTAAGTAGCGTACAATAGGTAGGCCGCTGCAGACAGCGACATTAGCTGCGCTACATCTCCAGTGTAAAGTGTGCACATCCAAAAAATATCTGTGACATCCAGTGTACTTTTTCAATAGACGTGTCTGGTGCGGACAGTGACATTAGCTTCGCCACATCTCCAGTGTAAAGTGTGCGCATCCCAAAAATATCTGACCTCCAGTGTACTTTTTCCGTAGACGGTGTCAGCTGCGGACAGTGACATTACCAGGGCCACATCTGCAATGTAACGTGTGCGCTACAAAAATGTTATCTGTCACATACAGTGTACTTTTTTGCGTAGACGCTGCGTACAGTGACATTACCGCTGGTACCTCTCCTGTATAACATTTCCTCATCCCAAACACCTGTGACATTCCCTATAATTTTTTATTAGCCACTGGTGACAGCATTGACATTATCTGCGGGATATCTCCTGTGTGACGTTTCCACATCCCAAATACCTTTTTAAATTTATATGCGCATACACTTCCAAATCCTACGCAGGGAAGTGGCCGTGATGCTGGGAGCAGTGAAACTGTGCCTGCTGCTAGAGCACAAGAAAAACAATCATCCACGATACCCAGCTTCATGTCCCAGTTTGCAGGGCACCACTCTCGAAGTCAGACCAGTCGGTTAAGCACCACCCTGTCTTCCACCAAGTCCAGTCTCAGTAGCCAAGAGTCTGCTCAACCCAATACTCACCCTGATCCTCCTTTATCCCACCATGGAGAGCCTGGGCAAACAAGTGATCCCACACTCAGATATTCCGAGGACCTCTTTTCATTGACATTCCTTGATTTGGTCCTCTCGCCAAGCACGCTTAAAGAGGGACAGATCTTGTGCCCTGATTCCCAAACTCTTGAGCATCCACAATCACAAGAAGATGAGGGTGGGAAACGGCAATTACTGTTTAACGAGGTGGATGATGATGATGAGTCACAGTTGCCAATAACTCAATGGCAATTACTGTCTCAAGAGGTTGATGAAGAGGATGAGACACAGTTGTCAATCACTGAGGTAGTGGTTAGGTCAACAAGTCAGGAGGATGAGCAGAGTAAGGAAGCACACCTCTGTGGAAATCTCCCTTGCAAAGGGGTAGGTGTTCCGCAGTCTGGCGCTTTTTTTTGCAACCTGTGCCATACAAAAATGATCATGGGCCTGAACACTAGCAACCTCACAACCACCAGCATGATCCACCACATGGCATCAAAGCCCCGTAATAGGTGGGCCGAACGCCTTGTTCCACAATCTGTGGGTCACACCACTGCCTCCTCTTCCCCTGTGTTACGTGGTGGCCAATCCCCTGTCCAAGACACAGGCCTGAATGCCTCCCACCCTGCAACTGGACCTTCGCAAGCACCATCAGCGACCACATCCACTTCCATGTCCCAGTGCAGCGTCCTTACCCTAGGCCTTTAAACGCAAGTGCAAATACCCAGCCACCCACCCACAGGCCATAGCACTAAATGCGTAGCTTTCCAAATTACTGGCCCTGGAAATGTTGCCATTTAGGCTTGTGGACAATGAGGCCATCCGCAGCCTGATGTCGGCAGCCATCCCGCGTTACGCAGTCCCCAGCCACCACTATTTTTCAAGGTGTGCCATGCCCGCCTTACACCAACATGTGTCCCGTAACATCACACGTGCCCTGACCAATGCAGTTACTTGGAAGGTCCACCTAACCACGGACACATGGACAAGTGCATTCGGCCAGGGACGCTACATTTCCCTGACGGCACACTGGGTGAATGTTGGGGAGGCTGGAAGTGAGTAGTACCCTGGGATGGCACAGGTGCTACCGATGCCAAGGATTGCGGGCCCTACGTCAATCAGGGTTTATGCCAGCACCTACGTTAGTGGCTACAACCCCCACTTATCCTCCTCCGCCTCCTCCTCCACTTCCACCTCTGAATGATCTGCATGCAGCACCAGTCAGTCATGAGTCGGTAGCTGGAAGCAGTGTAGCACTGCAGTGGGGAAGTGGCAACAGGCCGTGCTGAAGCTCATATGCTTAGGGGACAAACAGGGAAAAATTTTGGAAGATGGTGAAGGAGTACATAGCAGACCGTGTCAGCATCCTCAATGACCTCTCTGTGCCTTACAACTACTGGGTGTCCAAGCTGGACACTTGGCATTAACTGGTGCTAGACGCTTCGGAGGTGCTGGCCTGCCCTACCGCCAGCCTTTGTCTGAGCGGGTATTTAGTTCTTCTGCTGGTGGCATTATAATAGATAGGTGTATCCGACTGTCAACTGAAAATGCTGACAGGTTGACTCTTATGAAAATGAACAAGGCCTGGATTGCCCCCGACTTCTCGACTCCACCAGAGGAAAGCGGCTGAACATAAAGGCACTTTAAATGTGTTGTTTATAATGTACTGAATACACTGTATTCCCATGCACCTCTTCCACCACAAACAAGGGTATATGGTTGAATCTTCCTTTTCGTCTCCTCCTACTCCTTCTCTTCCATCATATCAACATGCTTATTCGTCGCATATAATGCCCTCGCATATAATGTTTTACAGGGTCAGCTCACCTGCAGGCCATCAATCATAATCTTTCAAGGCTGTGTATGATATCCTCCTTTATGTGTAATAAAGGGTGTATTGGAGCGCCGGTTCCTTGTAATTTTTGGCAGCCCTTTCACTTAGTGCATAGGCTTTATGAGTGTAGAAGTCCCACTACCTGAACAATTGTACCATAATGTGAATGAGGCCCTCCTTTATGTGATATACAGGCTGTATCAGAGTGCCTCTTCCTTGTAATTTTTGGCAGCACTTGCACTTTATATACAAGTAAATATACAGGAAAGAAGGTTTCCTAACAATTTTTCAACTAAAATCGATTTTATCTTTGGTTTTGTGCGCATTATTGTCAGTCTGTAAAAGTGGCGTACTACTCGGACAGCATCGTTCCCAGCAGCGACCTGGGAGTCCAAGATGCATCCAGACATCCTCCCCATGCTGTTCCAGAATCATTACAGTGGTGTTTCCATCAATTTCTGACCTTTTCCTATGAACCAGACACCCTCCCCTCTTCAGAGCAGGGGGCGCCTGGTTTAATGCTCGGGTTTTCCCATTGACTTCCATTATACTCGGGTGCTCGGTAGAGCACCCGAGCATCCTGATATATCCAGCCTGAGCACCCGAACACCCAAGCACTATGGTGCTCGATCAGCACTAACACAGACAAATGTAAGGTTATGCACATTGTGGCAATGTGAACATTGAGGTGTTGTTTCCCTAGGTTCCAGTCCGGGACTTAGGGCATGCTCATGTCCAGGGATCCTACTAATCCTGCTATTGGATCTTGGGTGTGTCTCATTCTGGAGAGTCTTGTGAAGCAGAGTCCTGGTGAGGCTCTGTGTGAGTGGTCTCAGCCGGGTGGGCTGAGGGGCCACGAGGCTAGGCGATAGCCTGAACTTTGGGGGACGCGGTGACGCCTGTGAAACAAGGATGACGAGGCCAGAGTCAAGAGGACTACTGGGCCACAATCCCCCAAAAGGTATTGAAGTGTCACAGCCTGGAGGTTGCTGGACTGAATGGCTGAGGAAAGCCGCATTTGTGTTCCATGTGTGAACAGGGCTCTCTAGGTGAGTCAGGGATACGCTTATGTGTTTAGTTAGAGCCTAGCCAGGCAAGGGTTTGTTATTTTGCATGGATGTCACACGTAAGTTGAAGCTGCGACGTGTTAACCTGTGCTTTTCTAAAGTGTCTGAAATAAAGCAAGAGTTTGGACATTATAATCGTGTCTGCGAAGATATCTGAGTGAGTGTGACCCCCTGAAAAGAGACAATCCCTTACAACATGCAAAGAAATAATGCAAGTCACCCGTACATACTAAATGGAAAAACACTGTGTAAGGGCTCGTTCACACGAACATTTTTTGCGTTCCGTATACGGGCCGTTTTTGCATTCCGTATACAGTCCATATATGGAACCATTGCTTTTAATAGGTCCGCAGCACTCCATGTGCTGTCCGCATCCGTTGCTCCGTTCTGTGACCCTGCAAAAATTATGAGACGTCCTTTTCTTGTCCGTTTTGCGGACAAGAATATGCATCTCAATAATGGGCCTCCTGTTCCATTCCGCAAATTGCGGAAGGCAGACGAGCGGCATCCCTGTTTTGCTGAACGCAAACCATGTCACGGTCATGTGAACAAGCCCTAACACTGACATGGAAAATGACCTAGGAGTTTTAGTGAACAGAAACCAGTGTCAGGCAGCTGCTGCCAAGGCCAATAAGATAATGGGTTGCATCAAAAGGGGCATAGATGCCGGTGATGAGAACATTGTAGCTGGAGCTAAGACCTGTCCTTGGTTGCTAGTGTAGCTTGTATGTGTATACAGCTATATCTGCTAATAGCCTTAGTGCAGTTCCTGTGTTTATTTGTTAAAGACAAAAGCAGAGTTATTTACTATGACATCATGTTTTGGATGTCATATAACTGTTATATTTTGTGTTCACAGAAGCAGAAAAAGATAATATGCCTTTAAGATTAATTTTGTAATGTAAGGTAAACTCAGTGACACAGCAGAAACATCAGAAAGCATTGTTAATCTGTTGTTACTGGGCAGAAGTCTAGACCAATCACAGCCAACTTCTCATACAGCAATAATTTTCACCAATCACAGCCAGCCTCTCACACACCCTGTCTGGGAATTCCCCCAGCTCCTGCTGCTAGAATCATTATTCACCAGAGACAGGAGCTGAAGAGACATTCACTCCACTGAGAGCTGAGTTTTATGGGAACAAGAGGCCAATATAGGTATTTAAAACAGTTACATAATGTTCATATTGTTAGTATTGTGTTTAGAACTATATACTGAACTATATATATATATATATATTTTTATATATTTATATATATACAGTACAGACCAAAAGTTTGGACACACCTTCTCATTCAAAGAGTTTTCTTTATTTTCATGACTATGCAAATTGTAGATTCACACTGAAGGCATCAAAACTATGAATTAACACATGTGGAATTATATACATAACAAAAAAGTGTGAAACAACTGAAAATATGTCATATTCTAGGTTCTTCAAAGTAGCCACCTTTTGCTTTGATTACTGCTTTGCACACTCTTGGCATTCTCTCGATGAGCTTCAAGAGGTAGTCACCTGAAATGATCTTCCAAGAGTATTGAAGGAGTTCCCAGAGATGCTTAGCACTTGTTGGTCCTTTTGCCTTCACTCTGCGGTCCAGCTCACCCCAAACCATCTCGATTGGGTTCAGGTCCGGTGATTGTGGAGGCCAGGTCATCTGGCGCAGCACCCCATCACTCTCCTTCATGGTCAAATAGCCCTTACACAGCCTGGAGGTGTGTTTGGGGTCATTGTCCTGTTGAAAAATAAATGATGGTCCAACTAAACGCAAACCGGATAGAATAGCATGCCGCTGCAAGATGCTGTGGTAGCCATGCTGGTTCAGTATGCCTTCAATTTTGAATAAATCCCCAACAGTGTCACCAGCAAAGCACCCCCACACCATCACACCACCTCCTCCATGCTTCACGGTGGGAACCAGGCATGTAGAGTCCATCCGTTCACCTTTTCTGCGTCGCACAAAGACACAGTGGTTGGAACCAAAGATCTCGAATTTGGACTCATCAGACCAAAGCGCAGATTTCCACTGGTCTAATGTCCATTCCTTGTGTTCTTTAGCCCAAACAAGTCTCTTCTGCTTGTTGCCTGCCCTTAGCAGTGGTTTCCTAGCAGATATTCTACCATGAAGGCCTGATTCACACAGTCTCCTCTTAACAGTTGTTCTAGAGATGTGTCTGCTGCTAGAACTCTGTGTGGCATTGACCTGGTCTCTAATCTGCTGTTAACCTGAGATTTCTGAGGCTGGTGACTCGGATGAACTTATCCTCCGCAGCAGAGGTGACTCTTGGTCTTCCTTTCCTGGGGCGGTCCGCATGTGAGCCAGTTTCTTTGTAGCGCTTGATGGTTTTTGTGACTGCACTTGGGGACACTTTCAAAGTTTTCCCAATTTTTCGGACTGACTGACCTTCATTTCTTAAAGTAATGATGTCACTTGTTTTTCTTTACTTGGCTGCTTTTTTCTTGCCATAATACAAATTCTAACAGTCTATTCAGTAGGACTATCAGCTGTGTATCCACCTGACTTCTCCACAACACAACTGATGGTCCCAACCCCATTTATAAGGCAAGAAATCCCACTTATTAAACCTGACAGGGCACACCTGTGAAGTGAAAACCATTTCAGATGACTACCTCTTGAAGCTCATCAAGAGAATGCCAAGAGTGTGCAAAGCAGCAATCAAAGCAAAAGGTGGCTACTTTGAAGAACCTAGAATATGACATATTTTCAGTTGTTTCACGCTTTTTTGTTATGTATATAATTCCACATGTGTTAATTCATAGTTTTGATGCCTTCAGTGGGAATCTACAATTTTCATAGTCATGAAAATAAAGAAAACTCTTTGAATGAGAAGGTGTGTCCAAACTTTTGGTCTGTACTGTATATCTGAAGTATGATTTTTATATATAGTACAGACCAAAAGTTTGGACACTATTTCTCATTCAAAGAGTTTTCTTTATTTTCATGACTATGAAAATTGTAGATTCACACTGAAGGCATCAAAACTATGAATTAACACATGTGGAATTATATACATAACAAAAAAGTGTGAAACAACTGAAAATATGTCATATTCTAGTTTCAAGAGGTGCCTTCAGTGTGAATCTAAAATTTTCATAGTCATGAAAATAAAGAAAACTCTTTGAATGAGAAGGTGTGTCCAAACTTTTGGTCTGTACTGTATATAATGTTTAATTACAGTTTCACCAATTGCAAAGTACAAATAGCATACAAATAGCAATCCATACAAATTGCATACAGATCAGTAGAACTATCGGTCAAATCTCAGACATACCTCTCATATAGATCATAAAGTGCTTAAATAACTTAAAGTGAGAGTACAGATACTCAAGAGAGAAATATATCCAGCATTTTATTTTGAATGACAATACCGCCATTTTGTCATATCTTTTCAACATGTGTTTTGTACTTGGACTATCTGCTGGGGAGGTGGCAGTGGTATATATATATATATAAAGAAAAGTTAATAAAGAAGTTATTTGAAGCATTTGGTGTGCTCTTTAAACCTACTGTTTCCATAGAACGGTGCTAGATGAATTACAGCATAATAGACAGTCTGGTTAGACTAAAAGTCAGAGATATCAAAATTCTTCTAATGCCACAGCGCAAAAGGCACTTCATAGTGCTGCACCTGCCCCAAACATAGTCCTACCACTTTACAAATCACTGGTCAGACCACACATGGAGTACTGTGTACAGTTCTGGGCTCCTGTGAACAAGGCAGACATAGCAGAGCTGGAGAGCATTCAGAGGAGGACAACTAAAGTAATAACTGGAATGAGGGAACTACAGTACCCTGAAAGATTATCATAACATTAGGGTTATTCACTTCAGAAAAACGACTGAGGGGAGATCTAATTACTATGTATAAATATATCATGGGTCAGTACAGAGATCACTCCCATCATCTATTTATCCCCAGGACGGTGACTGTGACGAGGGGACATCCTCTGCGTCTGGAGGAAAGAAGGTTTGTACACAAACACAGAAGAGGATTCTTTACGGTAAGAGCAGTGAGACTATGGAGCTCTCTGCCTGAGGAGGTGGTGATGGTGAGTACAATAAAGGAATTCAGGAGGGGCCTGGATGTATTTCTGGAGCTTAATAATATTACAGGCTATAGCTACTAGAGAGGGGTCGCTGATCCAGGGAGTTATTCTGATGCCTGATTGGGGTCGGGAAGGAATTTTCTTCCCCTTAAGTGGGGAAAATTGGCTTCCACCTCACAGTTTTTTTTTTTTTTGCCTTCCTCTGGATCAACTTGCAGGATAACAGGCCGAACTGGATAAAGAAATGTCATTTTTTGTCCTTATATACTATGTTACTGTTACTTGATTAGTAGGTGAAGGACTGGAAGGACATTCAGTATAGGACTAGATGAACATGCCAAAAGCACAGTAGTGCATTGGTTAATTTTTATATGTGATACCTTGACCAGCTACTCTACTGGGATAGCCCAGGGGTGGTGTGGTGCTTTAATAGAGTCACCACACCTCACTCCTCCTTGGTCTGACCTGTGGTCTGATACAGATTGGTAAGTAAGACTCTGCCGTGCTGAAGTTCCAGGAGGAACTTGAGGAATGACTAAACCGTATCTAATGAGCTCGACGTAGTTGACGTCAGGCGGAGCTGCGGAATTCATCACATTTTAATTACATAGAAAATTCATACATTTTATTATTGCCATAATTATGTAATAAAAAATTTATGGAAGCATCAAGTTAAAGTTTGCTACATCTTGTAGGATCCTTTTAAATCCTAATATTAAGTTCCATTAGTACCGGATACTGTAGGATCATTGACCCCCCTTTAAAAAAAAAAAATACACAAGAAAAAAAAAAAAAGATTAGAGATTTTTCCTTTGTGGCATTTTTGCTTTACTGCCCGCCGTGACTTGATTCCTGCAGAGACGTCTGTTTACCGGTAGTCAGGGTCAGTGAAGCACAGCAAAAACTCTAATGAGGATAGGAAGGTAGGGAAGAAGCAGAAGATCGTGCTCGTTAATTCAAAAGGAAAAGAAAATAATAAATCCATTTTTATTTTTTATTTTTTTACTATAGAGACTGTTTTCTAACTTATATAACTTGAGGGAATTTTTTCAGGACCAGCTTTTCACCTTTCATGAAATTATAGTTTGTCATCTATTTGGCGTCTTAAAGGGCTTCTGTCTCCCCACAACAGTCATTTTTTTTTTTTTGGGCTAGTTACATTCCTTATAGCGCGATATAGGAGAATATAATGTTGTCACTTACTTTGATGCGGCCGTTTCTTTAGAAAACAAAGTTTTATAATATGTAAATCGGGTCTCTACCAGCAAGTAGGGTGTCTACTTGCTGGTAGCCGCCGCAGAAAACCGCCCCCTCGTCGTGTTGATTGACAGGGCCAGCCGTGATCTCCTCCTCCGGCCGGCCCTGTCAGTATTTCAAAAATCGCGCGCCTCTGTTCATTCGGCGCAGGCGCTCTGAGATGAGGAGGCTCGTCTCCTCAGAACTCCCTCAGTGCGCCTGCGCCGATGACGTCTTCTCTTTCGGTGATGTCATCGGCGCAGGGGCACTGAGGGAGTTCTGAGGAGACGAGCCTCCTCATCTCAGAGCGCCTGCGCCGAATGAACAGAGTCGCGCGATTTTTGAAACACTGACAGGGCCGGCCGGAGGAGGAGATCACGGCTGGCCCTGTCAATCAACACGGCGAGGGGGCGGTTTTTTGCGGCGGCTACCAGCAAGTACACGCACTACTTGCTGGTAGAGACCTGATTTGTATATTATAAAACTTTGTTTTCTAAAGAAACAGCCGCATCAAAGTAAGTGACAACATTATATTCTCCTATATCGCGCTATAAGGAATGTAACTAGCCAAAAAAATAAAAATGACTGTTGGGGGGTGACAGAAGCCCTTTAAGGTCAGGTTGGCTATTTACGATGCTGAAGAAAAAGACGCTGGTGGGGAGAAAAATGTTCCTTATTTTATCCATATATTCCTCTAAGTTCCGCGAAATGGCTAGTTACAAGGCAATCAATTAGTGGTGATGGTCACAACGCTTGAGAACCAGAATCAGCTTCATTACTTCAGAAACTCTAGAAGACTAAGGGGGTCTCTTATTAAGACCAGCATTTTAGACGCCGGTCTTAATATCCTCTATAGCTTTCGATAGATCCCTCGGAGTTATGAAGCGGCGCCGGCCTCTACATAACTTTGGCGCATCCACCGCCGGTCTACATATAAGGCAGCTTCCTTGCGGTCTTACATTTAGACCATTTTCTACGCCTAAACCAGGCATAGAAAATGGTAAATGAGATGGGGCCTGCTGTCCCCTTCCCCGCCCACTTTTTTAGACCTGGCGTGAGCGGTGAAAAGTCACAGATTGCGGCACAAAGGACCTTTGCACTGCAATCAGCGCCAGAAAGATAGAAGTTGATCGGTCACATGGCCTATGTGAATGGGTCTGGGCTGCAGTACCAGGACCAACCTCCATACAATGCATGGTGCGGCGCTTGGTATTCTGAGAAGAGGCTGCAGTGCTCACCAGAATGCTCCGTCTCTTCAAACGACTGATTTTAGCGGCGCCATCTCTAGACTCCCACTGATCAGATATTGTAGACCTATCCTGAGGATAAGCCATCAATACTGAGCTCCCAGGAAACACTTCCCTGTTAGATAGTGGGCTGGACCCACCAATCTGGTGGGTCCAGCCACTTACAAAATCCCAGCAATTCTTCACTTAACCAACTTCTTTATCTCTCATGTCATTCGGTCTCAAATAAGAAACAATACTGTGGGGACAAAATACAACTGTAGGTGTCCAAAGAGATCACCCATGTCTGCTTCCTCCTTCTAACACAACTCTCTCTGGCTGTAAGGCAACTGGCTGCAGCAGCAGACCTCCACCACCACCACTCTGCCTGAGGTAGGAGGCCAGTAACTATTAGCAGTTACTATGAGCATCACCCCTTGGCTAAGCCCCAACCACTTGGCCATTTCCCAGCAAAACTGAAAAAGATCAAGAGGAAATTCACCTCTGTTTAATATGCAAGACTGGGAACTGAAAGTAGCCCTGGAAAAAACCTACAAGTGGCCCAATGTTGTAGGTGGGTCCAAATTGAGAGAAGACGTGCCAACTAAAGTAGGCAGATAAAGCAATACCATAATACAGCATAAATACTGCCGCTATTGCCACAATTGTATTCAACTGTATCACTGAGGATGTTAATACAGTTCAGGAGGGCACCTTCACCAGATCATCATGTACCTGGCCTGCGACCATCAGGAGGGCTTGGGTGGTCCCCTGGTCATCGGGCCACCAGGAGATTTTTCTGCAGGGTCCATGGCCAATCCTCCCCCAAAAACTAAGCATATGGATTAGCACAGTCTACAATGCCATTCTACACCGACATATACCTGCCCAATGTGGGTCAAATGGACACTGTTTGACCTCCATTGAGGAGTACTATGAATATGCTTATCTTGTGCATCTTTTCCCAGCACACATGTGTACATCCCCGCCATGACGTAAGCAGGACTTTACAAGGAGTCACAAGGGCTTAGCCACAGCCATAGCCGGCAATAGGTGAGGTGCTTTCTTTTGCCTTATGTCCACCATCTGCCTTTTGATTTTTCTAGAACACAAGAGGTTGGGCCCTTAGTTGCTGGGCCCCATAGTACCTTCTATCCTGGTAGTTACACCCCACCATGTGATGTTCTGCAACCTGAGAGCTATCAGAAAGGAAGCAGAATTCTATAAAATGCTGAAGAGCAGTGGATCTGATAGTATTTACAGTATTTCCTATGGGGTTCATATTTCTGCCCTTACCTCCAGAGGGAGCTCTCCGTCACACTGCCCAGGTTGAAATCATACAGCTTTGTCAGTATCAGAATAACCTAAAAGAGAAAAAGACCAAAAAAAAAATTACCCTCCGATTCTTTCTAAAAAAAAGATCATGCAAAATGAACATTAATCGGGAGAATTAAAAGAGATCAGATACCATTAAAAACAAATCCTTCTTAGCAGATATTCCTAGGACCGGAGGCATTCGTTCTAATCCTCCAGACGTTCTAACATGTGAGGCGTCTGGAGGAATCAATTAAATGCCGCTAATTCTCTTTACATTTCTGCACGTCGGAATACAAATACTGCTCATCAGGCGCATGAAGCTTCTTAAAGGGGTTGTCTCACCCAAAATATTCTCAAACCAGCACCTGAATACTTTTGTAAGCGCATGTAATTAAAAATGTAGTATAGCCACCGAGTTATTTAATAAATTGTATCTGTATAGCGCCACCTGGTATTTTATCTTTTGCTGTCCACCTTGCTGAGGTGGACGCACATGCTCAGCTCCATCCTTCAACTTTCTGTTGACCTGTAGGGAGAGAGCTGCAGAATAAAGGACACACCCCTGAGATGCAGAATAAAGGACACACCCCTGAGATGCATAATAAAGGACACACCCCTGAGATGCAGCAGAAAGGGCACACCACTGAGATGCAGCAGAAAGGACACACCCCTGAGATGCAGAATAAAGGACACACCCCTGAGATGCAGCAGAAAGGATACACCCCTGGACTGCCAGCTTGATATACCGTAAATCTAGCAGAGCAATGAATGTGGAGATATCTGGATCCATGTGAGGTACAGTGCTGGTTTTAGCTTTGCTAAAAAAAAGACTGATTTTAATTTTTTATATTAGTCATGGGATAACTCCTTTAAGGAGGTTTTCCAGCCATAGAAAGTGCTGTTGACACTCAATTGACATAGGGCCTCAAAGCAAAGATCTAAATAGGTCCTTTAATTGTGGTGCTTGATTTAGCTAACCAATGACAGAAGGGTCTGGTGTTTGTTTCCCTCCTAATCTCAAACCTATAATTTCCTGCTTGCTAACATTGTAGTTCTTCAGGGAAAATTTCTCCAGCAGCTCAAACAGGGCTTCCCCCATTAAGAGCAAAATGGTCTGCCTATGAAATAAACTGATACCCTGTGCTAATGAAGGGTCTGTGGAGGTGGAGCTTGATACAGTAAATAAATAACACCAAAGAGTAAATGACTTTGTCAAGCCCCACCCCTGAGGAGCAGCACTAAGGTTCACTGTGCAGATTTGCTTCTAAATTATGATTTACAGTATATAATTTTCTAAATCAAAGTCCTGTAACGCTCTAGTACACACTGAACAATCAATTCCTCACCATTTTCAAGATCTCTTTGGGTTGTCACTGGTTATTTCCAGCGGATGAAAATTCGGTTATGTGATAATCACATAGGTATATGTGTAACACTAGTTTTTCTTTCAAAATATTTTTATTGGTTTTCCAAAGTGTAAAAGTGCACTTAAAACATTTATAAAAACACTAGTTTTTCCAAAGATTGAAGGCTATAGTAGCCACCTTTTCCGGGTGGGTACTGACTGTATCCCTCGGTACTTAAATACCCCAAGGACTTAAAGTAGGGCCAAACTGGATAATAAAAAGACTGTCGCAAGTACAGTATAATATTAAGAAGTGTGTATAGACAATGGCGGACAACAAATACACAGAAAAAAATTAATTAATCGATGACATTAACTGAATGATGAAGGCAATGGATGAAGAAGATGGTGGTCAGGCAATGGAGCAGAAGGAAAGTGGGATGATACACAAGTTAAGAGCGGATGAACGAAAGTGGAAAGAAATAAAGACACTAAAAAACCTGACCCAGCAAGACAGCAAGTCACAAAGTGCATGGATAATAAAGAGAATCCATAAGAAAACAGCAGCAATGAAAGGCAGAAGGACTACAGATCCCAATCTACTCAGATGCAGAACCACTAGACTAGAACAGGATAATGGGAAGGCTGGAAGTTGGATACAAATGCACAGAGCTTTCACTATACCCAGCAACAAGATAGCAGAAAACATGAACATGTCAAGGAAAGCTAACCAATCAAAATGAACCTGAGGCTGAGGAAGGTGATCACCTAAACAGAGATCAGGTAGAAGAAAGCCGCATAACAACTACACACATCACAGGTAAACAGGAGAACGCGAGGCAACAGGGAAATCCTTGCTGTTCACAGTATGACTTGTTACAGTGCAGATTTTAGAGCTAAGATCTTCAAAAACATAAGTATCTCCATTCGCTGATATGTGACCTACAAAAATAGCCGAGTGCTGGCTTCAGCAGTTTTTGGAAGTCTCTTGCAGAGACTGGAGAGGAAGTCACACATGCACACTGATCAGACACATTATGCCATCAATTTTGAGATAGGACAGCACGTTTATTTTATTTATTGGCATTTATGTCGACCCTTCATTATCATTTTACAGATTATCTATAGAATCAGAAAGGACGCGGGTCATAGATCCTGCTGCAGCCAATGCAGTGATAGACGTGGCCCCCGTCGATGGAAAAACAGGGACTAGAGTGCGTTGGACCAAAGGGACCGCAACAGAGCAATGGGGAGCAAATCATCATCATAAGCCAGGAAAATACTTCAAAATGAAAAGTATTTAACATGCTGAACAAGTAATAATGTGTAAATATCTGTACCATCCAGGGTAGAGCAACGGCCACCCCAGCGTACATTTTGCTCCCCAAAATTGTTTAATTTTATAGTATTTCTCTTCCGTGTCTGTTCCATTTTTTTGTGGCCCATATGCGGAACTATTCACTTCAATGGGACCGCAAAAAAACGTAAATTACTCTGTGTGATTTCTGCTTTCATATCATGGCTGTTCCGCAAAAAAATAGAACATGTCCTATTATTGTCCGCAATGCGGACAAGGTTAGGACTGTTCTATTATGGGCCAGGCTGTTCTGTTCCTCAAAATGCGGAATGCACAAGGCCGGTATCTGTTTTGCAGATCCACAATTTTCAGACCGCAAAACGGTCATGTGCATGAGCCTTTAGTGATGGAAATAACTGACCAAATAACTGAAGTAAACTGAAGCCTAATGTATATTTGTAGGACTTTTTAAAAAGTAAAAAAGAAAAAAAACTATCTCATACAGAAATGGCTAAACGGATGCAAAATGTGCATAACAGATGCTTAAAATAGAGGACACATTAATTTTTTTCCTGTTCCTTTGAGGGCTAAGAGAAACGGAAAATGAAACGGTGATGTGTACACAGCTAGTCCTGCTCTCAGTGGATACAATGTATCAGTGTAGACAATGCTCTAAACATCCAACAGTCGTGTGCATGAGCCCTAATGATGATTGTTTGCATTGTAATAGTTACTGAAGGAACCATTAGGTTACATTTTATTTGCTGTTGACGAAGGATGAGCCAATCAATTCTCCCAATTCAGAATTGAGCTGAGAAGGGGCCCGGAGCAGTACTAAACAATGTCAGACTGGCCACACCCCCTCTACACTCACTGTACTGCTGTAGAATGCCAGCAGAGCAGTGCCATAAGCCCCGCCCACCATTAGTGGAGCAGCCTGGCTGTTTCATAGTGCAGCTGTGGCGCCGTACACTGTGCTCCAGGAAGATCCCATCTCCCCTCTCTCTCCTCTACTATTAGTACAGTCCGGCTTCTGCTCCAGAGACTGCTCTGTAGTCGGGAATATCAGGAGAGAGAGAAGAGACTGATCAGTGACAGGAGTAAGAGCCTGTGCCGGTCACTCTCAGGAGCCCCTACATTCTAGACTTTACCCTGCCAGCTACAGCTGTCCTCTGTCTCCCAGCTGACAATCATCTGCTGTCCTCTGGGCCCACTCCCCCAGTCCTGTAGGCCCCCTACCCATCTGATGCCCCAGTCTCCTGGAGCTCCTTCTCATCTGATGCCCCAGTCTCCTGGACCCTCTACCCATCTGATGTCCCCAGTATCCTGGACCCTCTACCCATCTGATGTCCCCAGTATCCTGGACCTTCTACCCATCTGATGTCCCCAGTCTCCTGGGCCCCTTCTCATCTGATGTCATAGTCTCCTGGGCCCCCTACCTACCCAATGTCCCCAGTCCTTTCGGCCCCCTATCTGATCCCCCAGTCTCCTGGGCCACCTACCCATCTGATGCCATAGTCTCCTAGGCCTCCTACCCATCTAATGCCCCCAGTCTCCTGGGCCCCCTAACCATCTGAAACCCCCAGTCCACAGGGCCCCCATGTGCTCCTTGGAGACACATTGTTATGAGGCCAGTCATGTGACCCATCCACACAAATGTCTGCAGAACGGGGACTGGAAGATCACAGAGCGGAGCACCGGAGGGCAGGCCAGTATGGGTCTAAATATGTACAACACGCTGCTAGTTCACATCACATTTTGTTCCACATTTAACATATACTGAACGTGTGGAAAAAAGGATGCACATGCCTTATACTGCGCTTTTCCATCCTGCAGTAAATATATAAATATAAGTTAAACGGATCCGTTTTCTACAATGAAACCCTCTGGTGACGGATGCGTTACGCCTGTCGGAGGCAACTGTGTAATGTATAAGTCATGTGTATACCCTAAACCTGAGGCAAAAATCTGATGTAAACACAACCTAGGGGCCAGTTCACATCGAGTTTTTTGGTTCTGATTTTGCAACGTTTCTACTTCAAAATCAGCTAAAAGAAATGCCTCAAAACAGGCAAAAAATTAATTTCAACCGAAGGCAGCACTGGCTTTTTTTTCACGTGTAAAAAAGAACTGTGGAAACAATCAGCAGCGCGCCCTATCCTGGGGCAGAATCAGCGCACAATCTCCTATTGAAATGAATTGAAGCATACAAAACAGCTCCATGGGCAGCGCTCGGGGGTGAACGTCCATGGGATCCCTTTAAAAAGGTATAAGCCCCTTTTAGTGATATGGTGGTACCTAGGTGTAGGAATGCCAGAGTGGGGTAGGGCGGCCTAAATGTCCCTAATGGTGTTGCACTTGTCACAATGCTCCTACCTGGATATGCTGGAATCCCAGGTGTGGTCGTGCAAAGCAAACCAAGGGGTAGTTAATGGAAGGGGTAGAGAAAGAAATGGAGTCCAGACTTTGCATAACGTTGAACAGCAGCTTTACTTGAATAAACTTTCTTCCAAACGATTTACAGACTTTGTCTTGGTTACCAGCAGGCTTTGGCATAAATTCTGGCAGGCAAACACACTCGGCCCTGCTACATCTGTTGCCTCTGGCTCTGTGCTAACCGCCTTAAATAGGAATCCTTTCCTTTCTGCTGTACTTTACTTTCTGAGGTCTGTCTTTGTCCAGGGAACTTTTACTCCTGGTTGTTGAGGCTCTTTGCTTTGGCCTCCCGATCCAGCAGAGCTGAAGGTGCTCTGCTGTCTGGACCACAGCCTTCCCCTGGGAGGGGGTACTCTAGACTGACTTTTACTAACTAAAACTCCTCCCTCTCTAGAGAGGGCTAGAATGGAAAGAAGGGCTCTATTCTAGGCAAAATAGCTCTGCTATTGATGCCGCCATCTGCTGGTGAACCAGGCACATTACATGTTAACAGTCACAAAATAAGAAATACAAATACACAATTTGCAGGACCTGGAAATAAATAAAGGAGATGACACTGAGTCAACCATAGGAGATAGTGGAGAGGCGTAAAATGTGGTAATGCATCTCTGGGGCGTTAAACATGTAAGTCCATGTGGTTTTTGTCCATGCAGCTACCGGGCAGCTGTGCCAACCTATGCCCATTTCTTCCTCTGCCAACCTTGCGTACTATAGAATGCAGTGCACAGCAGCCTCCACTGATATGCTGTGTACTAGTGCTAATGTTGGCACACTTACATATGCGCATAGGATAGTCCTGGCATCGGGTGCGTGCGTATGTAAGTGTGCCATAACAATAAGCGCCAGTACATGGCGGAACAGCGGAGGCTGCATTCATCTATATGATCAGGTTTTATTATATTGAAAATAAATAAACAGAATCCGGCACTAAAACCATTGTAAGTCAGCATGGCTATAGCGGGAAATAAGGGAGTTCTTAAGACAGAATGCAAAATGGAAACGGATCCGTCCTGCTTTTGCATTCTGTCTTAAGTATTATGTTATTTTCCGATATATCCATGTTATAACAGAAAATAATAACGTAAAGTTCGGGTCCCCATTTACTTCAGTAGGGTTCGGGTCTCAGACCTGAAGTTTGGCTGCACCTACTTACAACCTACTTACAAAATCACGAATCTATTCGGCCAGGCTGTATCGCTCTCTGTTATTTTTGCTACTGTTTTTGCTTGTAAACAATATTATGTTTTTTTTCTCTTTTTATCATTTTTATTTATGGTAATTTGTAGTAATTTTATTTATTTATTTATTCATTTTTTTCTATCTCATTTCTACTTACTTTGGTCCAATATTTGCCTCTAATTGCATTAAAAAGCGCAAATAATTTTAAAATAATTTGAAATTTGATCAAACACAATTCTGACCACATTTTTTTAAATCCTACTATTTTGGCCCTCTGTACAGATGACATTTCCCTGTACATCACTGCGCTGTTTGCCATGAAATGCAACAAATACATGGAGTTTTTCTGTATCAATGGGTTAAAAAAAAAATATTGAATTTGCTACTTTGCTTTGGACGTCGTCCTGCAACTTTAGTCTGCAAACAAGGGCTGAAATGTGATTACTAATCAAAATATTCTGTAACTAAGAGTGAATAACCCCCAAGTTCCATCATGCAGCAGGTATGGCAGCACAACATATACAGATGTAGCAGAGCTGAACTGTGTGTTACTGTAGGCGGGCAGAAATATAATAAATGGGAGAACAGTGGATAATGGTGGGACCATCAGGATATAGATAACCCGTATAGAGCGCCATAACAATGGGAACTGTGATAAGATGAAGCTTCCCAGGAGAAACATTCAGTCTGATATCAAAGTGACAAACTCAACTCAACAGGATATTCTGCGTTATCTGTGCCCCGCGGGGTTACAGCCAGAGGGACGGGGAGCTGACGGGTAGTTTTCTATATGAAGGGATTTCAAACTCTACATTTATACCGTCCTTATGCAATAAGTGTCTGACAGACGCAGGTTCCGGGACGGGCAGATCAAGGGGGCCCTGACCTGCACCCACCTGGCGAGCTGAGCGGCCGCCTCTCCTTCATTCTCTGCCTCTCAGACTCCTGCAAACAAATGTGTTCTGTGAACCCCAGTGTTATCTCCGGGGATGAGCACTGACAGGTAAGGTACGACAGCAGGTAAGTGACAGCAGGTAAGTGACAGCAGGTAAGTGACAGGCGGTAAGTGACAGGCGGTAAGTGACAGGCGGTAAGTGACAGGCGGTAAGTGACAGGCGGTAAGTGACAGCAGGTAAGTGACAGGCGGTAAGTGACAGGCGGTAAGTGACAGGCGGTAAGTGACAGCCGGTGGCGATCTGGACTATGGTGCAGGGTCCGGAGCTTATTAAGGGGTATTTGCACTTCTCCAGTTATCAGTTTCCAAAATGCAGACTTTCGCCAACATACTGCAGCCTCCCCAGATTACTGCTTGTAGTATGAAGATTACAGTATGCCGCCCTCACACCCCATTCTACAGTATATTACAGTACGCCGCCCTCACACCCCATTCTACAGTATATTACAGTACGCCGCCCTCACACCCCATTCTACAGTATATTACAGTACGCCGCCCTCACACCCCATTCTACAGTAGATTACAGTACGCCGCCCTCACACCCCATTCTGCAGTATATTACAGTACGCCGCCCTCACACCCCATTCTACAGTATATTACAGTACTCCGCCCTCACACCCCATTCTACAGTATATTACAGTACGCCGCCCTCACACCCCATTCTACAGTATATTACAGTACGCCGCCCTCACACCCCATTCTACAGTAGATTACAGTACGCCGCCCTCACACCCCATTCTACAGTAGATTACAGTATGCCGCCCTCACACCCCATTCTACAGTAGATTACAGTATGCCACCCTTACACCCCATTCTACAGTAGATTACAGTATGCCGCCCTCACACCCCATTCTACAGTAGATTACAGTATGCCGCCCTCACACCCCATTCTACAGTAGATTACAGTATGCCGCCCTCACACCCCATTCTACAGTAGATTACAGTATGCCGCCCTCACACCCCATTCTACAGTAGATTACAGTATGCCGCCCTCACACCCCATTCTACAGTAGATTACAGTATGCCGCCCTTACACCCCATTCTGCAGTAGATTACAGTACGCCGCCCTCACACCCCATTCTACAGTAGATTACAGTATGCCGCCCTTACACCCCATTCTACAGTAGATTAAAGTATGCCGCCCTCACACACATTCTACAGTAGATTACAGTATGCCGCCCTCACACCCCATTCTACAGTAGATTACAGTACGCCGCCCTCACACCCCATTCTACAGTAGATTACAGTATGCCGCCCTCACACCCCATTCTACAGTAGATTACAGTATGCCGCCCTCACACCCCATTCTACAGTAGATTACAGTACGCCGCCCTTACACCCCATTCTGCAGTAGATTACAGTACGCCGCCCTCACACCCCATTCTACAGTAGATTACAGTATGCCGCCCTTACACCCCATTCTACAGTAGATTAAAGTATGCCGCCCTCACACACATTCTACAGTAGATTACAGTATGCCGCCCTCACACCCCATTCTACAGTAGATTACAGTATGCCGCCCTCACACCCCATTCTACAGTAGATTACAGTATGCCGCCCTTACACCCCATTCTGCAGTATATTACAGTACGCCGCCCTTACACCCCATTCTACAGTAGATTACAGTATGCCGCCCTTACACCCCATTCTACAGTAGATTACAGTATGCCGCCCTTACACCCCATTCTACAGTAGATTACAGTATGCCGCCCTTACACCCCATTCTGCAGTAGATTACAGTATGCCGCCCTTACACCCCATTCTACAGTAGATTACAGTATGCCGCCCTTACACCCCATTCTACAGTAGATTACAGTATGCCGCCCTCACACCCCATTCTACAGTAGATTACAGTATGCCGCCCTCACACCCCATTCTACAGTAGATTACAGTCTGCCGCCCTCACCCCATTCTACAGTATATTACAGTACTCCGCCCTCACACCCCATTCTACAGTATATTACAGTACGCCGCCCTCACACCCCATTCTACAGTATATTACAGTACTCCGCCCTCACACCCCATTCTACAGTAGATTACAGTATGCCGCCCTTACACCCCATTCTACAGTAGATTACAGTATGCCGCCCTCACACCCCATTCTACAGTAGATTACAGTACGCCGCCCTCACACCCCATTCTACAGTAGATTACAGTATATCGCCCTCACACCCCATTCTACAGTAGATTACAGTACGCCGCCCTCACACCCCATTCTACAGTATATTACAGTACTCCGCCCTCACACCCCATTCTACAGTAGATTACAGTATGCCGCCCTTACACCCCATTCTACAGTAGATTACAGTATGCCGCCCTCACACCCCATTCTACAGTAGATTACAGTACGCCGCCCTCACACCCCATTCTACAGTAGATTACAGTATATCGCCCTCACACCCCATTCTACAGTATATTACAGTACGCCGCCCTCACACCCCATTCTGCAGTATATTACAGTATGCCGCCCTCACACCCCATTCTACAGTAGATTACAGTACGCCGCCCCCACACCCCATTCTACAGTAGATTACAGTATGCCGCCCTCACCCCATTCTACAGTATATTACAGTATGCCGCCCTCACACCCCATTCTACAGTAGATTACAGTACGCCGCCCTGACACCCCATTCTGCAGTAGATTACAGTACGCCGCCCTCACACCCCATTCTGCAGTAGATTACAGTACGCCGCCCTCACACCCCATTCTGCAGTAGATTACAGTACGCCGCCCTCACACCCCATTCTACAGTAGATTACAGTATGCCGCCCTCACACCCCATTCTACAGTAGATTACAGTACGCCGCCCTCACACCCCATTCTACAGTAGATTACAGTACGCCGCCCTCACACCCCATTCCATAGTAGATTACAGTATGCCGCCCCCACACCCCATTCTACAGTAGATTACAGTACGCCGCCCTCACACCCCATTCTACAGTAGATTACAGTACGCCGCCCTCACACCCCATTCTACAGTAGATTACAGTATGCCGCCCTCACACCCCATTCTACAGTAGATTACAGTATGCCGCCCTTACACCCCATTCTACAGTAGATTACAGTATGCCGCCCTTACACCCTATTCTACAGTATATTACAGTATGCCGCCCTTACACCCCATTCTACAGTAGATTACAGTACGCCGCCCTCACACCCCATTCTACAGTAGATTACAGTACGCCGCCCTCACACACCCCATTCTCCAGTAGATTACAGTACGCCGCCCTTACACCCCATTCTGCAGTAGATTACAGTACGCAGTTTACATTCCGGCCGCACTCCTCCTCCACCTCTGCCTGTCCTTTCCATGTGTATGGGTCCCCATGATGCTTTCATTATCTCTGCCTATGCTATAATCTCCAGGCAGGCGGGCAATGAAGGAGACGCGGTTACTTGGTATGTGCAGCCAAATGCAAGTCCCAGGCCGTAAAGCTGAGTTATTGACAAGATCTCACAGATGTGAAATCTGTAAATGTCCTAAGAAAGTTGCCAATTCTTTTCTCGCTGGGTCCCTGATCGGCCATAATGAATCAGTGACAGATGCTGGGGGCATTTATCCTTTAAACGGAGGCTGCCTCTCAGCTTAACCTTATTTCCCATGAGAAGACATTCCGAAAAAAAACATGAGGCAGCTGACAGCTGAAGTGATGGAGCGTCGCCTGGATTGCTGGTGCTTAGCATAGGTCACGTGGTGTCAATCCATAAGTCAATACTATAGACCATCCGGGAAAAAATAATAATATAATGATCCAGCAAACACCTGATGACTAAACACCTCGGCTCTGCTACACCTGGTCGGCTGTCTGCCGAGCCATGGATGAGCCAGGGCTTATTACCTATACGGCTAATAGTCCCTGAGCCGAGGCACGCACAGATGGAGCAGACTTAGTGCTGCGTCCTCTCGCTGTGTACAGTGATGCTAATTTCTATTAACGGGTAGTAATAGCTGTCGTAATGGCAACAGTGTTTGAAGGGAAACTTTTAGCGAAGTATTTGGTCAAAATTTCACTTTTGGAGCAAATAGTGTTGAAGCACGAAAGCTCCATGTAATCACCCATGAGTTCCCCGGTGTAATGATAATAGGCTATATACACTCCAAACATTCAAATTGTAACCTCAAGGAGGAAGTCGTGGAATTCTGGAAACCACAGGAACAATAGACATGTTAATGATATGCAAATTATTAAAAAACAGAAACAAAATATTCAAAACATCTTTATTTTTTTCAATATGGAGTATGAGCATCATACGCAGAAATCCGCACACGCACGCGCCTTGGCAGTGAGGTTACTGATGTTGTCTGAGGAATATTCTGCCATCCTGAATGCACTTGAGCACACAAATCATCAAGATCCACTGGTGGCAGCTCCCTTTGCAATTGTTTACCAATGACGTCCAAAATGTGCTCGATGGGAGACAAGTCCGGAGACGTTGCAGGCCATGGTAGCACAATTAGGCCAGGCAGGCTGCTCACAGTATCACAAGCAACATGCAGCCTGGCAATGTCCTGTTGAAAAACAGCTGCTCAAGCATTTTGTAGAAATGTCAGCAGCACTGGTTCCACGACCAGCTGTTAGTGTGCCTGAAATGAAGATTGGAGGTGTCCGTACCGCACTTTAGACCACCCCACACCATAATCCTGGGAGTAGGACAGGTGTGACGTTCCCTTGAGGAGACCTCTTCATGGCATTGCCCATGTGGTCTTCAGACTAATCTCCAGCTACCATTGCATCTGAGACAAAAGCTGTTATAGGCGTCCTCTGACTGTTAGAAGGTCCTCTGACTGTTAGAAGGTCCTCTGACTGTCACTGTTAGAAGGTCCTCTGTCTGTCCCTGTTAGAAGGTCCTCTAAGTGTTAGAAGGTCCTCTGACCGTTAGAAGGTCCTCTGACTGTTAGAAGGTCCTCTGACTGTCCCTGTTAGAAGGTCCTCTAACTGTTAGAAGGTCCTCTGACTGTCACTGTTAGAAGGTCCTCTGAATGTCACTGTTAGAAGGTCCTCTGACTGTCACTGTTGGAAGGTCCTCTGACTGTCACTGTTGGAAGGTCCTCTGACTGTCACTGTTAGAAGGTCCTCTGACTGTTAGAAGGTCCTCTGGCTGTCCCTGTTAGAAGTTCCTCTGACTGTCCCTGTTAGAAGGTCCTCTGACTGTCCCTGTTAGAAGGTCCTCTGACTGTCCCTGTTAGAAGGTCCTCTGACTGTCCCTGTTAGAAGGTCCTCTGACTGTCCCTGTTAGAAGGTCCTCTGACTGTCACTGTTATTGGGGTTCTCTGTAACTTTTTGGGGGTCTTCTGAATGTCACTTTAATAGGGGTCCTGTGGATGTTAAGGGAGTGCTCTGATAACAAATCACAGATACCTCCAAACTAAAGGAATGAGACAATTAATCGTGTTGCATATGTAGACATCGCAACATCAAAAATAAAAATTTAATTTGGATACATGCTCTGTACAAAAGAATTACCTATATGAATTCATGTAAATATGAATATTTTTAGGATTATTGTATGTACCTTTGAACTAATACACCCCTCAGTTAGGCTCCCCTCCACTCCCTCCCCTTTCTGGCGTACCTTCCACTGAATGTGCAAAAGGTGCCCCGAAATACAGGGAACGAGCCTGTCAAATAACACTACTGCTCCATTAGGAAAGAGTCAGAAAATCCCAACATCTTTAACCTTAGTCCCCAAGTTAGCGATACATACATATACAGTATATCCCGCCTGTGCCCAAACCCCCTCCCCACCTCCCCCCCGCTCTGCCCTGCGCACCCAAACACATTATATAAACAGCACATGCAACCATTTTATTGTATATCTTTTATTGTTCTGATGAAGGGGGCTGTTCGCCCTTGAAACGCGTCGACCTGGAATAAGAACTACCCTTTTATGAATCCCCACCTGGTATCACGCCTCCTGCCTACAGCGCCACCTTTAAGTACAGATACCATAGAGGCCTCCTCCTGTGATAGATTACACCGATAGGAAATTCATTTTGGACAGTGTGGAGCCCCCCATACACATTAGATTCATGATTCGGCTGACAATAGCCTAAGGTATACGGGGAAGGGGCCATCACCCAGTTGTGGGTCCTTTATAGTGGGAAAGCCTTTTGCGGTGGGAACTCCATAATTAATATTTTTCCTGTTTTTCCACCATTCTTTTCTGCAGGATAATTATTTGAGACTCTCACAATTCCTATATTTTGCATGCAGCAATTAGAGCAGATTGGGCAGAGCGCGGTATAAATACTTTACGCAGTCAGGCAGCATTAATATTTATGGCGTCTCACTTTCTATGGGACCCGGTGGGCCACCTGAGTGATATACAGCGAAATGCAAAGCAAGGAGCCGCTGCCCACCCAGGATTTACACCTGGTAGCGGGTATATTTTGACCCCCGTCTGACATTTACTTTTCCACATGATAAACTCGCGTCCGAGGCTTTAACCGTACATTCTGCATGAAAATAAATTGCGCGTTAATGACTTGGCCCCTGCTCCAGGCATATTAATGGCCGTCATTAAGCATGGGCACATTCTGTAAGGCTCATTCTGTACAGTATCTTGAATTTCCAGCCCAGGCTGCGGGTCTGGATTGTCGGATTCTACAGCGACATTTATTATACATGGGAGGAATGGGAACAACAAGCGCCATTTACAGGCGAATAATGCCTTTGCCAAAATGCAAGCGCCGCCTGCTAATGAGCCCAATATTGAGCATGGAGATATGGAGCATGAAATGGACCCTAAGAGCACTTTCCAAGGCACTCTCATAGATTACAAATGCATTGAATAGAATGCCAGAACAACAGTGAAGACTGACACTTACAGAGGCAGAGTAGTAAGAGATATAGCGGGTACATAGGGTTAAAAGGCCACATCATAGGACAGCATATGGAGGTCCTGGCAGGGGTGAAGCTATAGAGGTAGCAATATGCACCATCCCTGGTGACCGGAGGGGCCACTCTGCCACAGAAAAAGACACCCGGATACGGATCGTGGACCCCATTCAAGTGAATGGGTCTGCGATCCGCATGCGGTTGCCCGTGCATTGCGGACTGCAATTTGCGGTCCCAGCACGGGCCCGGCCAGCACACAGGCGTGAGTATCTTGGTCTGTGAGTAATTTGGTGACTGTGAGCAAAATATAGCAAAAAAAACCAAAAAAAACGGAAACCATCAGCAAGACGGTGTCGTCAATGGATCTCTTAGTCCTATAACTTGTCGCTATTTAACCCTTTGAGCTTCAGAACTGATTGTGAAGTTGACTGGCTCAAGGGGTTGTCTAGTTTGTGAATCCCACTTCTTCCATCCACCCTGTAAGGGGGTCCTGTCCTCTCTTGGCTAAAGTGGAGAGCGGTTACAAAGAGCGCCCCCCGAAGGACCTGTCCAGCGTTACTTCCCTTTGATTGAGCAATGTGCGGAGGCACTGCAGGGAAACCGAATACTTACTGCCAGGTTTTCTTCCAAAAACAGCGCCACACAAGTCCGCAGGTTGTGTGCGGTACTGCGGCTCAACGCGCAGCTGAGCGTAATCTAATGTAAAAAGCCCAGACCAGGTAACGCAATGACGAAAGTGTGTTCCACTCAAGAAGAAGAAGTAATGGTGGCCCCGATAAATCCTCCTCCTCCTTCGTTATCGCATTCGGATTCTGTGAGACCTTTCAAACCTATAAAATTTTACTAGGAAGGAAATGACTTTAGTTCATTAAACCCCATCTAGAGATCTGCCAACTGTAAACTAGTCAAAGTGTTTTACATACATGGAGGGCGAAATATGGGGGGGTACAAGGGGATGGGGGGGCAGAGAAGGAACAGGGGGCAAGCGCTTCATGGAGGAGCTGAAATGAGAGACCAGCACTTAAATACTCTGCGCAGAGTCCCACAGTCCAGCACTGCCGCCGTAATTAATAACCGGGAAGTGACTGCACGGTGCAAATATCGGCTCTGACCCAACGACAGGTCGTGAGAAGTCAAGGAATGACTGTGTGAGGGCAGAATTATAACCAGTGCCTTTCAATTCCTTACAATGTACGCTTGCTGTCAGTGAATGACAACACTCTCGTGGCAGCAAGGCTGGGTTCACATCACTTTCATTTTCTGTTTTTCTGATCCTTCAGAAGAAGATTTAAAAAAATGGATCCTGGAAAAAAAGATGGATTCTGTAAGAAAACGGATCCTAAAAAAAAATGGATCCTGGAAGAAAAAAAAATCGTGAGCATCTGTTAGGCTACTTTAAAAAAACGTTAATTACTCCGTGTGCATTCTGTGTCCGTTCCACAAAAAAAAAAAAAAACATGTCCTATTATCGTTTGTAGACTTGAGGCTTGAGTTCGATTTGTTAAAAAACGCAGTTTTTAACACTGTTTCCGTGCAGCATTAAAATGTATTGGCTGCGTGTAGGCCTGAAAACAGCATTAAAAAATGAAGTTTTTGAATGAATCGACTTTGGATCTATAATCTGAAAATCTATTCGCTCAACACTAATTGTCTGCATTGTGGACAAGGCTAGCCAGGGGCCGGCTGTTCTGTTCCACAAAACGCCGGTATCCATGTTTTGCGGACCGCAAAACATCCAAAAGTCATGTGCATGAGCCCTTAGTGATGGAAATAACTGGCCAAATAACTGAAGTGTGAACTGAAGCCTAAGGCTACATGCACACGACCGTATGTGTTTTGCGAATGGCATCCAAATTTTTTTGCGGATCCATTGTAACAATGCCTAGCCTTGTCCGCAAAACAGACAAGAATAGGACATGCTCTTTTTTTTTTCCGGAGCTACGGAACGGAGCAACGGATGCGGACAGCTGAACACAGCAGCTGCACTGATCTCTTGTTACAATGTATCAGTGCAGACTATACTCTGTGAGCTGTACACATCTGCAGCAGCTGCACTGATCTCTTGTTACAATGTATCAGTGTAGACAATGCTCTGTGAGCTGTACACATCAGCAGCAGGTGCACTGATCTCTCTGTTACAATGTATCGGTGTAGACAATGCTCTGTGAGCTGTACACATCTGCAGCAGCTGCACTGATCTCTTGTCACAATGTATCAGTGTAGACAATGCTCTGTGAGCTGTACACATCTGCAGCAGCTGCACTGATCTCCTGTTACAATGTATCGGTGTAGACAATGCTCTGTAAGCTGTACACATCTGCAGCAGCTGCACTGATCTCTTGTTACAATGTATCAGTGTAGACAATGCTCTGTGAGCTGTACACATCTGCAGCAGGTGCACTGATCTCTCTGTTACAATGTATCGGTGTAGACAATGCTCTGTGAGCTGTACACATCTGCAGCAGCTGCACTGATCTCCTGGTACAATGTATCAGTGTAGACAATGCTCTGTGAGTTGTACACATCTGCAGCAGCTGCACTGATCTCCTGTTACAATGTATCAGTGTAGACAATGCTCTGTGAGTTGTACACATCTGCAGCAGCTGCACTGATCTCCTGTTACAATGTATCAGTCTAGACAGTGCTCTGTGAGCTGTACACATCTGCAGCAGCTGCACTGATATCTCTGTTACAATGTATCGGTGTAGACAATGCTCTGTGAGCTGTACACATCTGCAGCAGCTGCACTGATCTCTCTGTTACAATGTATCGGTGTAGACAATACTCTGTGAGCTGTACACATCTGCAGCAGCTGCATTGATCTCTTGTTACAATGTATCAGTGTAGACAATGCTCTGAGCTGTACACATCTGCAGCAGCTGCACTGATCTCTTGTTACAATGTATCAGTGTAGACAATACTCTGTGAGCTGTACACATCTGCAGCAGCTGCATTGATCTCTTGTTACAATGTATGAGTGTAGACAATGCTCTGTGAGTTGTACACATCTGCAGCAGCTGCACTGATCTCTCTGTTACAATGTATCGGTGTAGACAATGCTCTGTGAGCTGTACACATCTGCAGCAGCTGCACTGATCTCCTGTTACAATGTATCAGTGTAGACAATGCTCTGTGAGTTGTACACATCTGCAGCAGCTGCACTGATCTGTCTGTTACAATGTATCAGTGTAGACAATGCTCTGTGAGCTGTACACATCTGCAGCAGCTGCACTGATCTCTCTGTTACAATGTATCAGTGTAGACAATGCTCTGTGAGCTGTACACATTAGCAGCTGCACTGATCTCTTGTTACAATGTATCAGTGTAGACAATGCTCTGTGAGCTGTACACATTAGCAGCTGCACTGATCTCTTGTTACAATGTATCAGTGTAGACAATACTCTGTGAGCTGTACACATTAGCAGCTGCACTGATCTCTTGTTACAATGTATCAGTGTAGACAATACTCTGTGAGCTGTACACATCTGCAGCAGCTGCACCGATCTCTCTGTTACAATGTATCAGTGTAGACAATGCTCTGTGAGCTGTACACATCTGCAGCAGCTGCACTGATCTCTTGTTACAATGTATCAGTGTAGACAATGCTCTGTGAACTGTACACATCTGCAGCAGCTGCACTGATCTCTTGTTACAATGTATCAGTGTAGACAATGCTCTGTGAACTGTACACATCTGCAGCAGCTGCACTGATCTCTCTGTTACAATGTATCGGTGTAGACAATGCTCTGTGAGCTGTACACATCTGCAGCAGCTGCACTGATCTCTCTGTTACAATGTATCAGTGTAGACAATGCTCTGTCAGTTGTACACATCTGCAGCAGCTGCACTGATCTCCTGTTACAATGTATCAGTGTAGACAATGCTCTGTGAGTTGTACACATCTGCAGCAGCTGCACTGATCTCTTGTCACAATGTATCAGTGTAGACAATGCTCTGTGAGCTGTACACATCTGCAGCAGCTGCACTGATCTCTCTGTTACAATGTATCGGTGTAGACAATGCTCTGTGAACTGTACACATCTGCAGCAGCTGCACTGATCTCTCTGTTACAATGTATCAGTGTAGACAATGCTCTGTGAGCTGTACACATTAGCAGCTGCACTGATCTCTTGTTACAATGTATCAGTGTAGACAATGCTCTGTGAGCTGTACACATTAGCAGCTGCACTGATCTCTTGTTACAATGTATCAGTGTAGACAATACTCTGTGAGCTGTACACATCTGCAGCAGCTGCACTGATCTGTCTGTTACAATGTATCGGTGTAGACAATGCTCTGTGAGCTGTACACATCTGCAGCAGCTGCACTAATCTCTCTGTTACAATGTATCGGTGTAGACAATGCTCTGTGAACTGTACACATCTGCAGCAGCTGCACTGATCTCTCTGTTACAATGTATCAGTGTAGACAATGCTCTGTGAGCTGTACACATTAGCAGCTGCACTGATCTCTTGTTACAATGTATCAGTGTAGACAATGCTCTGTGAGCTGTACACATTAGCAGCTGCACTGATCTGTCTGTTACAATGTATCGGTGTAGACAATGCTCTGTAAGCTGTACACATCTGCAGCAGCTGCACTGATCTCTCTGTTACAATGTATCGGTGTAGACAATGCTCTGTGAACTGTACACATCTGCAGCAGCTGCACTGATCTCTCTGTTACAATGTATCAGTGTAGACAATGCTCTGTGAGCTGTACACATTAGCAGCTGCACTGATCTCTTGTTACAATGTATCAGTGTAGACAATGCTCTGTGAGCTGTACACATCTGCAGCAGCTGCACCGATCTCTGTTACAATGTATCAGTGTAGACAATGCTCTGTGAGCTGTACACATCTGCAGCAGCTGCACCGATCTCTGTTACAATGTATCGGTGTAGACAATGCTCTGTGAGCTGTACACATCTGCAGCAGCTGCACCGATCTCTCTGTTACAATGTATCAGTGTAGACAATGCTCTGTGAGCTGTACACATCTGCAGCAGCTGCACTGATCTCTTGTTACAATGTACCAGTGTAGACAATACTCTGTGAGCTGTACACATCTGCAGCAGCTGCACCGATCTCTCTGTTACAATGTATCAGTGTAGACAATGCTCTGTGAGCTGTACACATCTGCAGCAGCTGCACCAATCTCTCTGTTACAATGTGTCAGTGTAGACAATGGACCCATAGACTTTGATGGGCATGTTTGGTCGGCATCATGGACCAAAGCAGTGCACGTCTCCGAGGTTTTTCCAGTGATTCGCCATGGTCAGTGGAAAATCACTGATGTGTAACTGAACACATTAAGGCCTCATGCACACGACCGTAGTTATGGTCCGCATCCGAGCCGCAGTTTTTGCGGCTTGGGTGCGGACCCATCCGTTCTGTGGCCCCGCAAAAAAATATAGCATGTCCATTTTGCAGACAAGAATAGGCATTTCTACAATGGGACGCCCGTTCCGTTCCGCAAATTGCTGAAGGCACACGGGCGGCTTCCGTTTTTGCGGATACACGGTTTGCGGACCGGTCGTGTGCATGAGGCCTAAAATTAATGGGTGTGTCTGCTGTCCATGGAGAAGATAGACAGCACATGTCCAAGCCTCACTGACGTGAAAGAGGCCGCGCTGAACGTCTAAGGCCAGGCTGGTATTTTCAGCCGCTTTGAGCGCCAGGGGCCGTTATTCTACTAATCACAGCTTTGAGGGAGAAGGAAGCACAAAAAAAACAGAAAAGGCTTTGACTTTAAGGCAAGGTGAACATTTTCTCTTCAGTTCGCCTTGAAGAAATCCTTACAACATCTTAACGTTACCTTTCTTGCCTTTGTGAAAACAACAGGAGTCGAGCTAAAAGCTGTGGTTCTATCATCATCCGCCTCGTACAGACCGGACATAGAAGACTCTCAGCGGGAGCAACGCGAGTCCCCTCACCCTACAGCTCCAAGAGGCTCCGCGTCTGGAGAAAGTGCACTTACAGAGGAGATTCTGCAGCAGTGACAGAAGTTGTGTGATTTATACAATGGAAAGTTCTATGACCTGTTACACCTGCACAAGGAGAAGAAAGTCCACACATACATACAATAATCCTTACGACATTGTCCTCTGCTCTTATCCTGTGTGACATGTATAAAGTTAGAGCTCCTCTATGTCTGTCCCAGGAGAACATCTTTCTTCCTCAGATCAGACTGACTGCAGCAGGAGCTCCCCCGTTCTGCAGTAGGAACCCAAGAAGACTGAGCCAGGCCGATTGATGAATCCTTAAAGGTATAGCAAGATGCCCCCTCCCTATTAGTTATACTGGAGGCTATACTGTGCACTGAGCTCCATCTAGTGGTCACTGCAGGAATCAGAAAAACAAACATCTATCCATAGAAACATAGAAACATAGAATGTGTCGGCAGATAAGAACCATTTGGCCCATCTAGTCTGCCCAATATACTGAATACTATGAATAGCCCTGGCCCTATCTTATATGAAGGATGGCCTTATGCCTATCCCATGCATGCTTAAACTCCTTCACTGTATTTGCAGCTACCACTTCTGCAGGAAGGCTATTCCATGCATCCACTACCCTCTCAGTAAAGTAATACTTCCTTATATTACTTTTAAACCTTTGCCCCTCTAATTTAAAACTGTGTCCTCTTGTGGTAGTTTTTCTTCTTTTAAATATTCTCTCCTCCTTTACCGAGTTGATTCCCTTTATGTATTTAAAAGTTTCTATCATATCCCCTCTGTCTCTTCTTTCTTCCAAGCTATACATATTAAGGTCTTTTAACCTTTCCTGGTAAGTTTTATCCTGCAATCCATGGACCAGTTTAGTAGCTCTTCTCTGAACTCTCTCTAGAGTATCAATATCCTTCTGGAGATATGGCCTCCAGTACTGCGCACAATACTCCAAGTGAGGTCTCACCAGTGATCTGTACAGCGGCATAAGCACTTCACTCTTTCTACTGCTTATACCTCTCCCTATACATCCAAGCATTCTGCTGGCATTTCGTGCTGCTTTAGTACATTGTCTTCCCACCTTTAAGTCTTCTGAAATAATTACTCCTAAATCCCTTTCCTCAGATACTGAGGTCAGGACTGTGTCAAATATTCTATATTCTGCCCTTGGGTTTTTACGCCCCAGGTGCATTATCTTGCACTTATCCACATTAAATTTCAGTTGCCAGATTTTTGACCATTCCTCTAGTTTTCCTAAATCCTTTTCCATTTGGCGTTTCCCTCCAGGAACATCAACCCTGTTACATATCTTTGTGTCATCAGCAAAAAGACAAACCTTACCATCGAGGCCTTTTGCAATATCACTTATGAAGATATTAAACAAAATTGGTCCCAGTACAGATCCCTGTGGAATCCCACTGGTAACATGACCTTGTTTTGAATGTTCTCCATTGACTACAACCCTCTGTTGTCTGTCACTCAGCCACTGCCTAATCCACTCAACAATATGGGAGTCCATGCTCAATGACTGCAGTTTATTGATAAGTCTTCTATGTGGGACAGTGTCAAAAGCCTTACTAAAATCTAGATATGCGATGTCTACTGCACCTCCACCGTCTATTATTTTAGTCACCCAGTCAAAAAAAATCTATAAGATTTGTTTGACATGATCTCCCTGAGGTAAACCCATGTTTTTCATCTTGCAATCCATGGGATTTTAGATGTTCCACAATCCTCTCCTTTAATAGGGTTTCCATTAATTTGCCTACTATTGATGTCAGACTCACTGGTCTATAGTTGCTCGATCCCTCCCTACTACCTTTCTTGTGAATGGGCACGACATTTGCCAATTTCCAATCTTCCGGGACGACTCCTGTTACTAATGATTGGTTAAATAAATCTGTTAACGGTTTTGCCAGCTCACCACTAAGCTCTTTTAATAATTTTGGGTGTATCTCATCAGGCCCCTGTGACTTATTTGTCTTCACTTTAGACAGCAAACTTAGAACATCTTCCTCTGTAAAGACACATGCATCAAACAATTTATTAGTCATCCTTTCTAGTGGAGGTCCTTCTCCTTCTTTTTCTTTTGTAAAAACTGAACAGAAGTATTCATTAAGGCAGTCGGCTAGCCCTTTATTCTCTTCTACATACCTTCCGTCCTTTATTTTTAATTTAGTTATTCCTTGTTTTAATTTCCTTTTTTCATTTATATATCTGAAGAATGTCTTATCCCCTTTTTTCATAGACTGAGCTAGTTTTTCTTCTGCCTGAGCTTTAGAAGTTCTTATAACTTGCTTGGCCTCTTTCTGCCTAATCTTGTAGATTTCCTTATCTTCATTGCTCTGGTTTTTTTATAATTACAAAATGCTAGCTTTTTATTTTTAATGATTTGGGCCACTTCTGCTGAGTACCACAGTGGTCTCTTCCTTTTTTTGCTTTTACTGACAAGTCTAATGCAATTTTCTGTTGCCTTCAATAATGCACCTTTTAAGTAGTCCCATTTCTCCTGGACTCCATGTAATCCGTTCCAGTCTGATAAGGACTCATTTATGACTAATTTCATTTTTGAAAAGTCTGTTTTTCTAAAATCTAAAACTTTTGTTTTTGTGTGGTGGGACTCTTTCACAGTTCTTATATTAAACCACACTGACTGGTGATCACTAGATCCCAAGGTTTCGCCTACAATGACATCATATACCGAATCCCCATTTGTGAATATCAAATCCAAAATGGCCTCCCTCCGGGTTGGCTCCTCGACCATTTGTTGTAGGGATAACCCCAGTAGGGAATTTAGAATATCTGTACTCCTGGTAGAACTTGCTATTTTGGTTTTCCAGTTTATATCTGGAAGATTTGAAATCTCCCATAATGATAACTTCTCCTTTCATTGTCATTTTAGCTATTTCTTCTACTAGTAGATCATCTAGTTCTTTAACTTGACCAGGTGGTCTATATATCACACCTACACGAGTTACTGCATGATTAGCAAACTGCAACGTAACCCAAACTGACTCTATGTTGGCCTCACCAACTTGTATTAGGTTAGATTTAATGCTATCTTTCACATACAGGGCCACTCCTCCTCCTTTCTTGCCTTCTCTGTCTCTTCTGTATAAAGAGTATGTGTCCCAGTCATTTCTTTCATTAAACCATGTCTCCGTAACAGCCACTAAATCTACATTCTCAGATGCCATTATTGACCCAAGTTCATTGATTTTTTTACCTAAACTGTGAGCATTTGTAGACAGGACTCTGAGCTTATTTCTTACCCTCTGTGCTTCTGACCTGTTCTGGCATTGTTTCCACACTCTATACCATACTGTACACAAGAGATACCAAGAGAAATACAAAAGAGTGGAGCTGGATAATGAGAGAGAATTCACAGTATGTAGATAGACAGTGCTGCCATAAGGATTCATACCCCTGGCAAATTTTGACTAAAACTGACACTTTTTGCACAAATGTAAATAAAAGCTGAGAAATGTTTTTTTTTCCCCACAATAATGCCTCTTGTACATCGTCTTATTATCTTTTGGGAGACACCGATGTCATTTCCCGTCAAAAAATTACTTGCTGTTTGAATAAAAGTAACATTTGCCTGGGGTATGAAAAATTATGGGCAGCACTGTAGATAGATAGATACAGATAGATAGATAGATAGATAGATAGATAGATAGATAGATAGATACAGATAATTAGATAGATAGATTTTGAGCAGATCTTGAGGAGCCGCTGCTATTGTCTAACGCTGGACAGGAGACTCCTGAGCTGGATGGAGTGCGGTGTGATTCTCCCCCAGGGGGAAAGGAGTATTAAATAGATAATTATAGGATGTCACATGAGATCTAATCACTCTTAGGCCCCTTTCACACGGGCGAGTATTCTGCGCGGATGCGATGCGTGAGTTGAACGCATTGCACCCGCACTGAATCCGGACCCATTCATTTCTATGGGGCTGTGCAGATGAGCGGTGATTTTCACGCATCACTTATGCGTTGTGTGAAAATCGCAGCATGCTCTATATTCTGCGTTTTTCACGTGACGCAGGCCCCATAGAAATGAATGGGGTTGCGTGAAAATCGTAAGCATCCGCAAGTAAGTGCGGATGCGGTGCGATTTTCACGCATGGTTGCTAGGTGACAGTCTATTCACTGTATTATTTTCCCTTATAACATGGTTATAAGGGAAAATAATAGCATTCTGAATACAGAATGCAGAGTACAATAGTGCTGGAGGGGTTAAAAAATAAAATAAAAAAATTAACTCACCTTCTCCTCTTGATCGCGTAGTTCCCGGTCTCTTCTTTACTAGCTGTGGGCTAAAGGACCTGTGGTGACGTCAGATCACATGCTCCAATCACATGGTCCATCACCGTGGTGATGGAGCATGTGATCTGACGTCACCACAGGTCCTTTAGCCCACAGCTAGTAAAGAAGAGACCGGGAACTACGCGATCAAGAGGAGAAGGTGAGTTATCCAGCGCTATTTTACTATGCATTCTGTATTCAGAATGCTATTATTTTCCCTTATAACCATGTTATAAGGGAAAATAATACAATCTTCAGAACATCAATCCCAAACCCGAACTTCTGTAAAGTGCAAAACGCATTACAATGTTTTGCACTCGCGCGGAAAAATCGCGCTTGTTCCCGCAACGCACCCGCCTCTTATCCGGGCCAAAAATATGACGCCCGTGTGAAAGAGGCCTTATAAGGGTCCATTCACGCATTCGTGTGCGTATCCGCAAAACATGGACACCGGCAACGTGCGTTCC